>NW_009649741.1:0-860 GCF_000708025.1 Charadrius vociferus | reverse complement strand
TCATGCGTACAGCATCCTGCTTTTAAGCTCTGAGGAGCATGAGGGCTAACAGGAGCAAGACACAAGCCTGGGTGAATGGCACTGCTGTAGGGGCTCTGAAATTGTTCCTTCCCCCAGTGGAGAACTAGACTTCTTCAAGCATGCCAGTTTCCTCTGCTCTGTCCTTCGGCACTGGGACACAAAAGCGACACGTAAGGCAAACGGAAGGGCCTGGGGACCACCGGAGGAGCTGCTGGAGGAAGCCTGCCCGAGTTACCCAGGGATGTGTTGCTTCACCGTCATGGGTTTTAGGAGGCTTCAGCTGAGTGAATGCTCAATATACATATGAGCCAAGAAGGAACTTGAGGGTGAAGCCCCTGGGCAGCTGCCAGCCAGGCTGGAGCATAGAGTCATAGCTGGGGCTTGCTTGCATTTGCAAGGGTGTCTTTGACCAGTAGCTGATCCTTCTCTGAAGCCTGATGTTTCTTCCTCTCCAGCATGAGGACAGGTCTACAGAAGTGCAACCCATTTCACAAGCTCAGTTGCTAAATTGATTGCATTAAATCAGCGAAATTTTCTCATGAGGAAACACACTGACTTTGGTTCCTACCTTCTCATATAAAGTAGACTCAATACCAAGCACTTTGAACTTGGTTTATAACTGTGCACACTGGGGTGTTATTAAATCCTTTTAGAAGCTGAACTGGTGTGGAGAGTAGAGAAAATTGCATTTGGATGTAGCTTGTGAGCGTGGACAGATGTCAAATACAAAGTGTCTGAGTTCAAGGCTGGGAGATAATAACTTTCCAATGCCACAGCTGGCTTTAGTTTTTCCCTATGATAATGTTACCTTGCAAAATTAAGGGTAAAGGAGCAAATGA
>NW_009649740.1:0-3482 GCF_000708025.1 Charadrius vociferus | reverse complement strand
TGGGTGACAACAAGTGACAGTGGGTGACATCCAAGTGACACCAGGTGACAGCCACATTAGTGAGGGTGACTCTGAGCACCAGAAAGGTGACAATAAGACCAGAGAAGGTGACAGCCCCCCCCCCCGGGGGGGTGACAGTGCCACCAGGGGGTGACAGGAACACCCGGGTGGCAGCTGGGTGACACCAAGTGACATCCAAGTGCCACCAGGTGACACTCCCATCGATGAGAGTGGCTCTGAGCACCGGAGAGGTGACAACGAGACCAGAGAAGGTGACAAGACACCACCCACCCCCCCCGGGGGGGGGTGACAGGGCCACCAGGGGGTGACGGGGCCACCCGGGGAGGGGGACAGGGGACAGGCGGGTGTCAGCGGGTGACACTCACGTTGGCGGGGGTGACGCTGTGGGACGCGGCGGGGGCGCGGCTGGAGCCCGTCGGTGGCTCAGACCCGGAGACGCGGCGCTTCTTCGACAGCGGGGAGCTGGACATCTGCGGGGACAGAGGTCAGAGGTCAGCTGGGGACAGCGGGGGACACGGCCGGGACAGTGGGTGACGGGGGGGGACAGCGGGTGACACGGGGAGTGACAAAGGGGGGGACATAGGGTGGCACTGGGGTGACATTTGGGGGGATGAGGGTGGCGGTAGGTGACGCCGAGGGTGGTGGGGGACGCACAGTGGCACCGGGTGACACCGGGAGGGACACCGGGTGACACCAGGAGGGACACCGGGTGACAGCAGGTGATGTGGAGGGCAGTGGGTGACAGTTGGGGTGACACTGAGGGTGGTGGGGGACACACGGGGTGGCACTGAGGGTCATGCAGTGGCACCAGGTGACACATGGGGTGGCAGTAGGTGATGCACGGGGTGACACCAGGTGGGTGACACTGGGAGACGCACTGGGTGACAGCAAGGGATGGAGGGTGACGCCAGGGGATGGAGAGGGACATCAGGAGACAGAGAGGGTGACACTAGGGGACAGCGGCTGACAGCAGGGGACACCAGGTGACAATGGCAGAGGGAGGGTGACACTGGGGAATGGAGAGTGACAGTGGGTGACACCGGGAGACGGAGGGTGACACTGGGTGACACACCGGGTGACACTGAGGGATGGAGAGGGACATGGGGTGACTCCAGGGGATGGAGAAGGGGACAGTGGGTGACAGCAGGTAACACCAGGTGACACTGAGGGATGGAGAGGGACATCGGGTGACAGCGGGGGATACAGGGTGACACCCCAGGTGACACTGGGGGATGGAGGGGGACACCAGGTGACACCCCAGGTGACACGGGGACACACACCGGGTGACACTGAGTGCCATCAGGGGACAGTGGGTGACACCGGGGGACACGGGGTGACACTGGGGACAGTGGGTGACACCGGGGGACACCGGATGACACCCCAGGGGACACCGGGTGACACACTGGGTGACACCGAGTGCCACCATGGGATAGTGGGTGACACCAGGGGATGGATGGTGATACCAGGGGACACCGGGTGATGTATGGTGACACCAGGGGACACTGGGTGACACCCCAGGTGACACGGGGACACACACCAGGTGACACTGAGTGCTGTCAGGGGACAGTGGGTGACACCGGGGGACATGGGGTGACACTGGGGACAGTGGGTGACACCAGGGGATGGACAGTGACACCAGGGGACACCGGGTCACACCCTAGGTGACACAGGGACACACGCCGGGTGACACCGAGTGCCGTCAAGGGACAGTGGGTGACACCAGGGGACAGTGGGGGATGGAGAGGGACAGTGGGTGACACCGGGGGATGGACGGTGACACCAGGGGACACCGGGTGACACCCCAGATGACACGGGGACACACACCAGGTGACACTGAGTGCCATCAGGGGACAGTGGGTGACACCGGGGAACACTGGGGACAGCGGGGGGGGACACGGGGTGACACTGGGGGACAGTGGGTGACACCAGGGGATGGATGGTGACACCAGGGGACACCGGGTGACACCCCAGGTGACACGGGGACACACACCGGGTGACACTGAGTGCCATCAGGGGACAGTGGGTGACACCGGGGGACACTGGGGACAGCAGGGGGGGACACGGGGTGACACTGGGGGACAGTTGGGGACACACCGGGTGACACCCGGTGACACCGCCCCCCCCAAAGGGGACCCAAAGGGGCGGGGCTTCCCCGGGGGCCCCATTAATGAGGGAGGTGCCTACTAATGAGGATCCCATTAACGAGGGACACCAGTGGACACCGGGTGACACCCCAGGTGACACGGGGACACACACCAGGTGACACCGAGTGCCGTCAGGGGACAGTGGGTGACACCGGGGGACACTGGGGACAGCAGGGGGGGACACGGGGTGACACTGGGGGACAGTTGGGGACACACCGGGTGACACCCGGTGACACCGCCCCCCCCAAAGGGGACCCAAAGGGGCGGGGCTTCCCCGGGGGCCCCATTAATGAGGGAGATGCCTACTAATGAGGATCCCATTAACGAGGGGGGGTCCTATTAATGAGAGTCTCATTAATGAGGGTTCTGGGGAGCTCCAATTAATGAGGGGGGGTCCCACTAACGAGAAACATTCTTATTAATGAGGGATTCATTAATGAGACAAATGTTATTAACGAGCATCCCACTAATTAGGGTTCTATGAGGGGTTCCTATTAATGAGAGGGGGGTCCCATTAACGAGGGACGGTGTCATTAATGAAGGAGGGTCCTATTAACGAAGTTCCCATTAATGAGGGTCCTATGGGGGTGTGTTCCACTAACGAGGGGGGTTCCCATTAACGAGGGAGGTGCTTATTAAAGAGGTTCCCATTAACGAGGGTCTGGGGAGGTCCCACTAACGAGGATCCAGGGGGGGTGTGTCCTATTAATGAGGGAGGCTCCTATTAACGGGGGCCCCATTAATGAGGGTGCGATGGCAGGGGATGGTCCTTAACGAAGGAGGGTCCTATTAATTAGGGAGGTGCCTATTAACGCGGATCCTATTAACGAGGGTGTTAGGGGGGTTCCCATTAATGAGGGAGCGGGTCCTGCTAACGAGGGTCCTATTAATGAGGGTCCTGTGGGAGGGTTTCCCATTAATGAGGAGGGGTCCCATTAACGAGTAAGGTTCCTATTAATGAGGTTCCCATTAATGAGGCTCCTGGGGGGGAGTGTCCCATTAACAAGAGGGGGGTCCCATTAATAAGGGGGGTCCTACTAATGAGGTTCTCATTAATGAGACTTTTGGGGGGGTTCCCACTAATGAGATTCCTGTTAATGAGGTTCCCATTAACAAAGGCGGTCCTATTAACGAGGGTCCCATTAACGAGGGGGGGGTCCCATTAATGATGGAGGTGTCTATTAACGAGGGCCCCAACATGAGGGGAGGGTCTCATTAATGAGGGAAGGGGTATGCCATTAATTAGGGAGGGGCCCATTAATGAGGCAGGTGCCTATTAACGAGGTTGCCATTAACGACGGTCTGGGAGGAGGTCAG
>NW_009649739.1:6676-7142 GCF_000708025.1 Charadrius vociferus | reverse complement strand
GATGGGAACATGGATGGATGGATGGATTGGAGGACGGAAGGATGGATTGGTGGATGGATTGGCGGATGGAATTAAGGACCCATGGATGGATGTGGTACATGGAGAAACGCATGGAGAGATGTCTGGATGAACATGTGGATGTTCATGCCCTGTATTGTGCCCTCTCCCTTGTAGCTGCAGGTGAACCAGAGGAGGAACCTCCATCGCAGCCAATGCTGGGCGAGCTCACGCCTCCCAGGTTCACCCCCGACTCCGTCCAGCTGGAGTGGAGCGTCCCCGAGGGCACCTTTGACTCCTTCACGGTGCAGTACAGGGATGCCCAAGGCCAGCCCCAGGTGCTGCCCGTGGACGGTGGTTCGCGCAGGGTGACCGTGCCTGGGCTGTCACCGTCCCGCCGCTACAAGTTCAACCTGTACGGGGTGTGGGGTCGGAAGCGTCTGGGCCCCATCTCCAACGACATCGTCAC
>NW_009649739.1:4677-5957 GCF_000708025.1 Charadrius vociferus | reverse complement strand
TGGATGGATTTAAGGACTCATGGATGGATGTGGTGCATGGAGAAACGGATGGAGAGATGTTTGGATGAACATGTGGATGTTCATGCCCTGCACTGCGCCATCTGTGTCACAGCTGCAGCCGAACCAGAGGAGGAGCCTCCATCCCAGCCAATGCTGGGCGAGCTCACGGCCTCCCAGGTCACCCCCGACTCCGTCCAGCTGGAGTGGAGCGTCCCCGAGGGCACCTTTGACTCCTTCACGGTGCAGTACAGGGATGCCCAAGGCCAGCCCCAGGTGCTGCCCGTGGACGGTGGTTCGCGCAGGGTGACCGTGCCTGGGCTGTCACCGTCCCGCCGCTACAAGTTCAACCTGTACGGGGTGTGGGGTCGGAAGCGTCTGGGCCCCATCTCCACAGACATCGTCATGGATGAGGACATCTGTGAGCCACCTCTATGTCCCCATTAGATCTGGGTTTGATGTGGGACGGGAGTTTGGGAAGGGTCTTTCCTGGGTGTGTTTGGCTTTTTTTGAACTGGAAACACCTCTTGGGTACTGACCGAGTTGGAGTGGTGGGAATCTGCGCGGGTTGAGGGATGGAGGGATGGATGGATGGATGGATGCATGGGTTCACGGATGGATAAGGGGTTGTACAAAAGGTGGAGGGAGCTTTGGATGGATGAAAATTTGTATTATATATGGATGGATGGATGGATGGATGGATGGATGGATGGATGGATGTTTATTCCTTGCATTGTGCTCTCTCCTTTGCAGCTCCACCGCCACAAGAAGAGATGCCACCATCCCAGCCCCGCTTGGGCAACCTCACAGCTTCCCATATTACCTCTGACTCCATCCAGCTGGAGTGGAGCGTCCCTGAAGGCACCTTTGACTCCTTCACGGTGCAGTACAGGGATGCCCAAGGCCAGCCGGAGTCACTGCTCATTGACGGTGGGTCCCACACAGTGACTGTGTCTGGGCTGTCACCGTCCCATCGCTATAACTTCTACCTGTATGGGGTGTTGGGGCAGAAATGTCTGGGTCCCATCTCGCTTGACACCATCACAGGTGAGCCCGTGCCCTGGGTCTGTCCATTTCCCATTTGTGTGCTCGGTTTGGAGTGTGGCGGGAGCCGGGGCAGGGCCCATCCTGGTCCCTTGGGCCTGGTGGGAACCGGGAACATCTCTTGGGTGCTTAATGGGGGACGGATGGAGGGATGGGACCATGCAAGGCTGGCTGGCTGGATGGATAGGTTGATGGAAGATTGTTGGATAAATGGATGGATGGATGGATGGATGGATGGA
>NW_009649739.1:3605-4489 GCF_000708025.1 Charadrius vociferus | reverse complement strand
TCCATCCAGCTGGAGTGGAGCTTCCCTGAAGGCCCCTTTGACTCCTTCACGGTGCAGTACAGGGATGCCCAAGGCCAGCCGGAGTCACTGCTCATTGACGGAGGGTCCCACACAGTGACTGTGTCTGGGCTGTCACCGTCCCATCGCTATAACTTCTACCTGTATGGGGTGTTGGGGCAGAAATGTCTGGGTCCCATCTCGCTTGACACCATCACAGGTGAGCCCGTGCCCTGGGTCTGTCCATTTCCCATTTGTGTGCTCGGTTTGGAGTGTGGCGGGAGCCGGGGCAGGGCCCATCCTGGTCCCTTGGGCCTGGTGGGAACCGGGAACATCTCTTGGGTGCTTACTGGGGGATGGATGGAGGGATGGGACCATGCAAGGCTGGCTGGCTGGATGGATGGAAGGTTGGGTGGATGGGCACATGGATGGATAGAAAGAGGGAGGGAGGGAGGGATGGATGGATGGACGGATGAAAGTTTGGCTGGATGGATTGATGGAAGGTTGGATGGATGACTGATTGGCTGGCTGGGTGGGTGGAAGGTTGGGGGGGTGGGGACATGGATGGATAGAAAGAGGGAGGGAGGGAGGGATGGATGGATGGACGGATGAAAGTTTGGCTGGATGGATTGATGGAAGGTTGGATGGATGACTGATTGGCTGGCTGGGTGGGTGGAAGGTTGGGGGGGTGGGGACATGGATGGATAGAAAGAGGGAGGGAGGGAGGGATGGATGGATGGACGGATGAAAGTTTGGCTGGATGGATTGATGGAAGGTTGGATGGGTGACTGATTGGCTGGCTGGATGGATGGAAGGTTGGGTGGATGGGCACATGGATGGATAGAAAGAGGGAGGGAGGGAGGGAGGGAGGGAGGGGTGGATGGGTG
>NW_009649739.1:675-2958 GCF_000708025.1 Charadrius vociferus | reverse complement strand
TGGATGGATGGATGGATGGATGGATGGGTGGAAGGAAAGTTGTGTGGGAGGTTGGATTGATTGCCGGAAGGTTGGGTGGATGGATGGATTAATAAGTGGAAGGTGGGGTGGGTGGGTGGATGGATGGACCGACAGGTGGACACACAGTTGGATGGAGGGATGGATGGTGGCATGGATTGACGGATGGATGGTTGAATGGATGGATAAAGGTGCATGGAGGATGGATGGTTAGAGGAATGTTTGGTTGGTTGTTGAACAGAGGGATGGATGGGTGGATGGATGTTTATGCCCTGCGTTGTGTCCTCTCCGTTGCAGCCCCAGCTCCACAAAAGGAGAAGCCACCATCCCAGCCCCGCCTGGGCGAGCTCACGGCCTCCCAGGTCACCCCCGACTCCGTCCAGCTGGAGTGGAGCGTCCCCGAGGGCACCTTTGACTCCTTCACGGTGCAGTACAGGGATGCCCAAGGCCAGCCCCAGGTGCTGCCCGTGGAGTGGCCGCTCCCGGGCCTTCCCCCGCCCCGCCGCTACAAGTTCAACCTGTACGGGGTGTGGGGCCGGAAGCGTCTGGGCCCCATCTCCACCGACACCGCCACAGGTGAGGGCATTTGTGGACCATTTCTGTATCCCCTTTAGCTGCTCGTTTTGGGGTGGCAGCAGGAGTTTGGTCAGGGCCTGTCCTGGTCCTTTGGGTCTTGTGGGAACTGGGAACATCTCTTGGGTGCTAAGAAGGGCGTCGACGATGGGATGGGTGTGTGCAAGGTTGGTTGGATGGATGGATGGATTCATGGATTCATGGACAAATGGATGGATGGATGGATTCATGGACAGATGGATGGATTCATGGATTCATGGATTCATGGACAAATAAATGGATGGAGGGATGGATTCATGGACAGATGGCTGGAGGGATGGATGGATTCATGGATTCATGGACAAATGGATGGAGGGATGGATTCATGGACAGATGGATGGATGGATGGATGGATTCATGGACAAATGGATGGATGGATGGAAGGAAGGAATTTCCTCCTTTGATGTTTTGGCTATTTGGATGACTGGATGACTCGGTGGATACTTGGCTGGATGGATCGGTGGACTTGTGGGAAATGGGAACAAACTCTTGGCACCGAGTGTGGGACTAATGGAGGAACGGGAGCGTGAATGTTGAAGGGCTGAAGGGACAGACAGATGCGTGTGTGGAGGATGGATGGATGTTTAGTTGGTTGGTTGAATGTGTAGATGGACTGAAGTTTGGTTGGACAGATGGATGGACAATGGAGGTTTGGATGAATGGAAGAATGGATGCATGGATGGGCAGACTGATGGTGTCGTGGGCAGAGGAATGCGTGAGTAGATGGAAGGGCGCATGGCAGGGTGAGCAACATCTACATCAGCTGCAGCATGGATGGAGGTGTTACGGGTGGGTGAAAAAATGGACATATGGTGACTGGATGGTTAGATGTATGGCTGGATGGTTGGGTGGATGGATGGATGGATGGATGTTTGGGTGGGCGGATGGTTGGATGGATGGATGTTTGGGTGGGTGGATGGATGGATGTTTGGGTGGGTGGATGGATGGATGTTTGGGTGGGTGGATGGATGGATGTTTGGGTGGGTGGATGGATGGATGTTTGGGTGGGTGGATGGATGGATGTTTGGGTGGGTGGATGGATGGATGGATGTTTGGGTGGATGGCTGGATGGATGGATGAACGGTTGGCTGACTGCCTGTGTAGAAGGATGGATGGATGATGGATGGATGGATGTTTGGGTGGGTGGATGGATGAAAGGTTGGCTGGCTGGACAGATGGTTGGATGGTTGGAAAGATGGGTGGGTGGTTTTATGGATGGAGGGATCATGAATTGGATGGATGGATGTTTGGTCAGTTGGTTGGATTGTTGGATGGTTGGATGGACAGTGGGACAGATGGATGGGTGTATGGATGGTTGGATGGTTGGTGGCTGGGCTGTCGGATAGTTGGTTTGATGGGTGGATGGACAGTTGGGTAGACGAGTGGGTGGGTGGATGGTTGGGCGGTCGATGCTGGACAGTTGGATGGTTGGATGGTGGATGGTTGATGCTGGACAGTTGGGCTGTTGGGTGGTTGGATGGTTGGACGGTTCCTGACTGGACACCTGGAAGGTTGGTTGGAGCGATGGTGTGTTGGGAGTCCTGAGTGGGTTGTCCCTGGTGGGAAGAGTCCGCTGGGGGCTGTAGGTGGGGGACCCTGGGGGTGCTACAGGGGGTCTGGGCGTGGTGGGGTCCATGGGGGATTCTGCGGGGC
>NW_009649739.1:0-374 GCF_000708025.1 Charadrius vociferus | reverse complement strand
AGGGACCCCAATAACCCCCCTGGAGACCCCAATAACCCCCCAGGGTCACCCTGGTCCTTCCCCATGGCCCCAAATATTCCTTGTAGGACTCCAATAACACCTTGGGGACCCCAATATCCCCCCCATGCACCCCAAAATCTCTTGTGGGACCTCTGATGCCCTCTTAGGACACCCCAATATCCCCCCGGGAACCCCAATAACACCCGGGGGACCCCATTATTCCTTGTGGGACCCCATACCCTGACAGGGACCCCAATAACTCCTTGAGGACTCCAATATCCCTTGTGGGACCCCTAATACTACCTTAGGGCCCCCCAATACCCCCCCAGAGACCCCATTAACCTCCCGGGACCCCAATAACCCCTCAGGGACCC
>NW_009649738.1:0-857 GCF_000708025.1 Charadrius vociferus | reverse complement strand
ATTCCCAAGGCCGACCATCTGGCCAAGGACATAATGAAATGGTCATACGCAAGACCCTGTATCAGAAGTTCAGCTAATGCCAATAGTTAACGGGCCTAACTGACTTTAATGCTAACAAAACTGGCTAAAATTCTAACTATAAGACAACACTAGCACCCAACCCTGCACAGAAGCTCTAATAAATAGCTAACACCTTGACTCTGTGTGTTATTGGTTTGCACACTGGGTAAACGAACCCATGAGTTTTGGGAAAACAAGATGAGGTGTTGGTGTTCGTGGGTTGTAGGACACTCTGTGGCAAGGGTGAGGGCACTGACACTGGAGACTCGCATTTCACTGCATTTGTACATCTGCCCCAAACAGAGCCCTGCTCTATGTCTAGGGCGTTTGAGTGCACTCTGCAATACAAGTAGTTCTGGTTTCTTTCAGTGGTTGCTTGCTGAGAGTGATACAAAATTGGGTTTTCAGGCAGGTGCCGAAATGGTTAAATTTCAGAGAGAATGGAAAAAATTTAAAAAGAGATAACTGCAAAGAACTGGTACAAGTCGGTCTAGCAGGTTAAGCGCACACTTGCAAGACTGATATGAAAGCAATCTGCACGACGGAGCACAAAGCTCGCCCAAAGAATAACAAGGCAGCCTCTTCAAGAAAGAGAAAAGAAACCACCAAGGACTCTCAGGACCACCGCTAAGGAAGAAAGTACACGTGTGGCTGGGAGGGGCTAATGAAATAATTTTCATATGTAGAATTGTCATGAACATGTAAAGCCTACATTGTAATAAATAGGGTCTGGCTAGAAGCTGTGGTATGCACGCTGGGCGGAGAGATCCCCCGTTGTCCTGGTTTGAGGTAAAACA
>NW_009649737.1:0-589 GCF_000708025.1 Charadrius vociferus | reverse complement strand
CCGAAGCTAGAAACAGACATCAGCCGCTACCGACGACAACATATCGTTGGTAGTTTATTTTATTCCAACTTCAAGGTGAACTACTTTTCCCTTGACTTTTATTGTTTTTAATAATGAAGACATTTCTAACGAAGGTTGTTTTCGTGCAGAGTATGCTGTTGAGTAAGGCTTTGAAAATGCAGCAGGATCTGGAAGACAAAAAACACGAGGTTATAATTGGAAATTTAGAGAGCAAAATAAAAGAGCAATCAACTATTATTGAAAAGAAAAACTTCGAGCTTCAGACAACTGAAAGCTTATTGGCAGAAGCCGAAGCTAAAGTAGCAGAATTGAATACGAAGCTTCTCTGCCAATCTCTGAACAGTTCGAACGAGAAAAGCTAGAGCTTAATGCAAAACTTGAAGCCGAAGCTCAACAAAATTCAGATTTGAGAAAACTATTGACAAGCCTTCAAGAAAAATGTCTGGGATTTAGCAACAAATGCATTCAACGATTAAGAAAGATTTTCCACTCAGTTGGAGCCAGCAGTGAGAAATTCACCCCGTCAGCTGAAGATTTACCAAAGACCTTCGAACATATTGAGGGTGAA
>NW_009649736.1:7568-8476 GCF_000708025.1 Charadrius vociferus | reverse complement strand
CCCCAGATGCAGTACCCTACACTTACTTATTTATTACTTACTTACTTATTTCAAACTTATTAGCTCAGCTTCTCTAAACATCAAAACGTGCCTGCCCAAACAGCTGAGCTGGCCCCAAAGCTGCATTCAACTTAAGGACCAACAGAGCACCTACATGGGAGAAGCCCAGGGGCAGAAAGAGCTCCCTCGGCGGAGGCTGTGGCTGGAAGACCCCTGGCACGGCCCACCGCCGTTCCCGCAATCCCCTGGGAAAGGGGCGGGGCCAACCACCAGAAAGCATAAAGGCCCCCACAGACGCAGCAGCTCATTTTGTCACCTGCCTTCAGAGCGCATCAAGGACTGAACCTGTTTTTTTCCTTCTGGCAGTCTCGACTTGCATACAGCAATTATCAAACCACTGGTGTTCAATTATGTCAATGTGTTGTTGTGGAGAAGATGATTTCATAATGGTGGATTTATGTTTGTAATCTTTAGATATTTCTGCAGTTAATTATTCTTAACCATTCTCCTTAACCATTTTGTGTTGTTTTGGAAGCATGCTGTCATGGATCACGTCATTTCCAGAGGACCTGGGGCGGCTGGGAAGGTGTGGGGAGCCATAGAGATTGACGTGAGGAGGACTGACTGGAACTTCCGGTATCCTGGATGACCGTGGGGCCATGGAGATCGGCGTCGGAGGACTGACAAGCACTTCCGGCGTTCTGGAGGACCCCTGGACAATAGAGATGGACTTGCGGAGGACTGACGGGCACTTCCGTGCGACTCCGGAACGCGTTTACAACCAGTACCGGGTCGCTGATGGCCGCTCTCGGGACCGGGCGGGACAGCCGTCGCTGCCGGTGGGTCGCACAGAGCCCGCTCCAGGTGGTGGGGACCCTGCCGGAGCCCAGCCGCTGCCGCTTCGCTCC
>NW_009649736.1:5273-6663 GCF_000708025.1 Charadrius vociferus | reverse complement strand
CCTCTCCCCTGCTCCCCTGCCATGTCATCGCCTCCGCCCCGGGGACCTTGGGCTGCCTCAAATGACATCATCACCCACACAGACACACACCCACCCACCCACCCCTTTTTATTCACCCCAAAAAAAGGCACAAAGCCACCGCACCCAGGGCTGGACCCGTCCCCTCGGGGCGCTCGACCACCAGCGGGCAAACCTGGGCAGGGGGGTCTACTGAGCGTCGCCAGACCCGTACAGCAAGACACCTGAAACACAAAAAGCACCAATTATATTGCAGCAGATTAACAAAGAGCGCGGAAGAAAGCAGAGGAATTCCCTCACACCAAGGGACGGGACAGCAGCTCAGCTACAGGAGGACTCCAGGGAAATAGTGCCAAATACAGCACAGCCTTTCCAAGCCAGAGCGACTGCAACTCTTCCAGTCAGTATTAAGACTAATCCGTGCCATTCTGAGGACGACAGTAAACCTTCAGACTCTCCCTGGGAAATGCCTCCTCCCTCCTCACGGCGCTGCCGCGGGGACATCCCCCCTGCCAGGCTGCCGCACAGGGCTGGGCCGTGAACAGAATCCACGCAACGGACCCCCACAAACAGCTACAGCCCTCGCGCTGCCACTGCTGCACACCTTGCTGGGTCAGTACAGCTGAAAGGGCAGGGTAAAACTCTGAAGAGTGCAATGAACAAGAAAGAACAAAGCTCAGTCCTTCACTCTATGCTGAAGAGGTGCACATACGCTTAGAGAGATATCTCTCTCTCCAATAAAAATACTTAGTCTATAAAAGTATTTTACTTTCCTTTGGAACTAAATGAACTTGCCCAGCTGTCAATTCATACCATTAAACTGTCTATCTCCAAAATACACAGCTATAGCTTGACTCGGGGGGGGTTGGGTGCTGCAAAATTAGCAGGGACATCTGGCCGGCTGCCCTGCCCTGCCCAGTAGAGATGCTACTGAACTGCTGAGGAAACGCGCCGCTGACAGCCAGACAGAAATCAAGAACTTCAGAGCGCTCCGTCTCAAGATTGGCAATAAAACCCCACTAACATTGTTGCCTCTTTTTAAACGTTTCCTCTCTTTAAACATTTGGTTTTAAACATTTCCTTTGTTAAACGTTTAAATATAATTTTAAAAACGGCCCTGTTTTTAAAGCTTTAGAACAAATGCCTAATTGCCAAAGTACACCGAATACATGGTATGCTACAGCCATTTGGCAGCTGCAGTTTAAACAACGCAAGTCCGTTTGTAAATTCTACAATCATAACCTTTTTAAAAGTTTAATCTAGGATAGAAAAATCAGCAAGATAGAAAATCCCCCATACGGTTTTACTGGGGGGGAAGAGGGGGGAATCAAATCCCTGCTACCACAATCCATAAGGCTACCAAACAGGAGCA
>NW_009649736.1:0-4487 GCF_000708025.1 Charadrius vociferus | reverse complement strand
CCTCACTTTGTGAGACTAACTTATAACAAGAGTGCAGCCGCATGCACAGGATCAGCTTCACCTACGCCGATTTCAGGGGATGCCATTTCTGAAGCTTTAAACTGAAAACCGCCTCTTGACACTTGGCCACAGCACAAGTCATCCATAACGAGAACTCCGCAAACAAGGAGTGACACAAATTGCAAACCCACAGCAGCCGCAGCAGCTTCAGAGATATTTAGACTAGGAACAAGGGAGAAAAATAAAACAGCTTCATCTCGCCTGCAGGAAAGCCACAGACGGAGAAGAGGGTCTGCCTGTTTTCTGTAAGGGCTGAGAACGCTTTCTCCTTCCCTTACGAAACCCCTCTGTTAAGTCTAAACATCCATTATGGTTTGAGAGACCCATAAAAATTCATTGCCATTTAGACAATCGTTCTATCACCCGATGACCACTCCCCACCCAGGAAAGGGAATCAGGGAAAAAACAAGGAAACCCGGGAGGTAAAGTATAAACAGATTTAGTAGAGTAGGATTCAATAAATAACATTAATAGCCTACAGAACCAGTAGCAATCCCAATACCCATACAGATTACGCAAAGATTATACTCAGCCCATTCTATCAGTAGGAAGCTGTGCACTCCCAGCAGTGGACACCAAGTGTCGGACTCTGCGAGTGCTACAACTGCAGGAGGAAGGCAAGGCCTCAAGGGTCCATCACCAGGGCACGAAGTTCTCAGGGTCGCAGCCATCGAGGGAGAGAGAGAACTTCCCAGCAAGCTTTCTAATTTATAGGTAATGTGACCTTGATGGTATGAAATAATCCTGTTGGCCAGCTTGGGTCAAGTGCCCAGCCCTCGCTTTTCCTCATCCCTGCACCTGGCAAGCTCGAAAACACGAAGACCTTGAAACCCACACACCATAGCTGGCTAGAAAGTAAATATTTTCACAAACTCAGACACTAGAGTCTTCTAAAAGTGCAGTCTTCCCAAGTATCAGAAGTGAAATCAGTCCCGTGTTACTCAAACCAGGACAATATCGCAGCACCACCATGGCAATACCCAGAGCGGGGAACGACAGCCCTGCCACCCAGACGTTTGTGGAGTGGTGCACAAAGACAGGGACACATTTTGCCACACGCAACCCTGAATCTCCTGAAAAGTTATGTTTACCAAAGAGAGCCACTTGGAATGTACTTCCAAACAACATTTGGCAATAAAACTTTGACGGGTTTGACACACACAATTTCGGGGGAAACTCACTATTTGCTATTTACCCATTCAAGCACTTACCTTCCTGGTACTACCAGCACATTTACGCAGGCAAGTAACTTCATTGCTCTGCTCAAATTAGCCAAAGGAAAGTTACAGCCCTGAGAGACCAGCAAAAAAGGGGAGGTCAGGCAGCAAGAGAGCTCTGCAAGCTGCCACCAGGCAACACCGTGCTCTGCTTTGGAAACCATGCGCATGCCCCCCAAAAAACCCACTCCTCCACACCCCCACAAAAAAAAACAAAACAAAAAATCCCACCCGTGAGGGAGCTGGGGGGAAAGTCGCAAAAGGGAAGACCAGTAGCCACAACATTAAGTGAAATTTGGCTGTAACGCTGACCGTGTAATTCGGCGACTCTCCGAGCCTACACCTCAGTCCACCAAACGACCAGTCCTTTTCTGGAAGGACAAACTTTTTTGACTTAAAAGTCCCAGATCGAAGTCTCCACGGAACAGAATGCAGGTTGAGCCACAGGACAACATGCCATCAACACTCAAAGGAAAAAAACCCAAAATTGAATAAAAATCAAGCAAAACGTCAGTTTTCATCACATTTCATTCATTTCATTTCCACGGGCACCTATGTGCTCCAAAATTAACCATACTCACGCCACAGAATTCTAAAAGAAATAAGCAATTGTAAAAAGAAAAAAGTTTATAAGTGATATAAGTAACTTCGGCCTTGCTAGATTTTTTATATATATTTTGAGAATAATCATAGAATGGTCAAAGAATAGATGTAATTGTATAAGGTTGATTAATAGAATGCAGGTGCTTAAAGACAATATGACCATTGAGCTACAACTTCAGAAGAGGAACTGGAACGGAATGATAAAAGTCAGCTGAAAATTAATGAACTTTTGGAACTACTGAAGAGTGAAGAACTGGGAGACTTTAAAGAAACACTAAGAGCTTGCCAGACAGAAATATCAGTTATGTAATGTTGAGTAGAATCATATATATAGAAGATGTATTTTGTTAGCCACTTGTCACTCGCTGAGGTGATGGCCCAACTCTGAGTTGTTAATAAAGCAAACCTAGAGGCACCCACAGTCTGGCAAAATTCTTTAACAGTTTTGGCAACCCAGATGGGACTCTAGGACACAGGAGAGGAAAAGCCAGATAATCCTCTGAACAGACCTGTTACCAACACTTGAATTGCTGGCAGAAATATATCAGGTGAGTTTTAAGAGGCTTGGGCACAGGTAATTCCAGACAGAATTATACTGGGAAACTCTTGTGTTTAAACTTGCATAAATTCTTGAGGAATGGAATTGAAAAGATGGGGTCAGCACCCAGCGTTGGAAGGGGGACGCCCCTTGCCGAAGTCTTAGAGAATTGGAATATGATAGCCCTGGCAGAGACATTGCAGAAACGCATATTGATAACATTGTGCCAGGAGGAATGGCCATTCCTGACAAGAGTGAGAGGGGGAGGACCAGTGGATTTCTAGCCTCCCAAAGGAACTTTTAAACCCCATAAGCAAAATTTTTTTAGAATAATTTTGGAGGACTCACGGAGTCAAGATATTGATTATTAGTATATTTAGTATAATTGGGCACAACAAAGGAAAAAGGCCCCTTTGTTGAAAACTGACAGAAATTCCTTTCCCTCAGCTCCAGCAGCTCGGGAAACCAAATTTCCTCCTACTGGTATTGGAATGTATCCAATGCTATTGGAATACATCCCAAACCCAAGAGCAGGCCCTGGCGCACCTCCTGAGGTTCCTGCAGTTACGAGGCATGAGCCTTGGAAACAAGGTGATTTAGTGGCCTGGCAATCTAAAATGCCACGCTTACAACATGATGCTCAAAAATGTGCTCAATTACTGTCAGGAATTGTCACTGAATATACCCCTACTTGGAATGATATGTGGACTCTGCTACGAGAGTTATTCCAAGCAGATGAGAGAGAGATTTTTCAAAAAGATAGAGAAATTGCCCAAAGAAGTCAAGGGCTAAATCTCTGGCCGGAGCAGGATCCAGAGTGGAATCTGACAACCACAGAAGGGATAAGAACCTATCGGGCAGCTATCCAACAGTTAATAGAAGCAGTTTGGCAAGCAGGAGAAAGAATAATGAACTGGTCAAAAGTTTTAGAATGTAGACAAAAACCTGATTAACACCCAAGCGATTATTGGGGCTGACTGAAAGCTACTTTATTGAAATATGGCGGGGATGACCCATGACAATTTCCAAGAGTAACTAGCTATTAGTGGTTTTGTAGATCAACCTGTGCCTGACATGAATAAATATTTAAAAAGCATATGGCAGGCTGTCAAGGTGAAACATTAACTAAAATTTTGAGTATTGCTGCTTTTGTTTTCGACGGAAGAAATGAAGAGAAGTGAAAACAAGACGATGACAGGTTAAAACTTGAAAGAAAGCGAGGGCAGAAAGAGAAAGAAAGAGAAATTGGGTTGCTAGCTGCTGCTATCACACAGGCACATAACCCAAGAGGAAGAGGTTGGGGATTTCCCCAAGGGGAGTTTAGGGGAAGAGGGGCAAGAGGTAAAGCCCTTGCTATTTCTCAATATGCTGATTCTTTAGAATGTTTTTATTGTGGAAATTCAGGTCACTTGCAGAGAAGCTGTCCACTGAGGCCTGTTGCAACACTGCGAGGACCTTCATCTGTTAGACCACCTCGACCTCACTCGCAGTAAAAGGATGATACTCTTTTTCTCTGGAAACTGAAGGTATAATGGAACCCATCAGAATCAAGGTAGATGAGTACAGTCAGATTTCTGCAAAGGTAAACACTATTCACGTTAACTTTTTAGTAGATACAGGAGCTCCTCTGTCTTTACTAAATTTTGAAGTTCCCCAGATTTCGAATGACACGGTTAAAATAAGGAGAGTACCCCAGGACGCTCTTGCTGCTTTGTGTCATGCTGGCAGCAGAAAGCAGCTGCAAAGCCAACCGGTGCAGAGAACTTACAGCTGCTTTCTGGTGCCAGAGAGACACAAAGCAGCTACAGCTCACTGATGAATCCATTGTATAATCTCCAAATAAATTTTCTATCATAAATATAATGGTTTAAGTTAATCTTTGGAATAATTCCATGGCCTCAAGAGAAAAAAAAAAAAAAAAAAAAACAATCTGAATAACATACCACTTGAATTAGCCGCAGTCCCCAGAGAACTTTGAAGTACATCAGGAGATGAATTAGGATTGTTGAAATCTGCCGAGCCAGTAATAATAAAAACAAAATGAGGGACTCCTCCTTCAATTCAACAAT
>NW_009649735.1:11044-15184 GCF_000708025.1 Charadrius vociferus | reverse complement strand
CCTTCCAACCCTGAACATTCTGTGATACAGCATCGTTCCCTTTGCCACCTTTCCTGTATATGTAGATCTTTCTTTGTTGTTATTCACATCTAACCATAACCCCTGAATCGAGGCAATAAATGTTACACTAAAATTTTCTTCCTTTAGTGTTGTGAGAGTTATGTGTCAAGGCCAACAGCCTTTTTTGTGTGAGTCAGTGTATTGTTATACAGATGAAGGCATTTCTTTCTAAAAGGGTTTTTTAATTTAGCAGCAAATGAGACCATTTTTATAAATCACTGCAATACTCATTATACTTTTTTGTTTCCTACTGCAGTTGATCTCCATACATAGTGTCTGTGACCTCCGCCTCTTCTGTGCTCCTTCATTTCAGTTTTTCATTTCAGATTGATCCTCTAGTGGGAGTAATAAATGGAAAATTACGACATCAAGATCACTTGCCATGAAAATGGAAGCAAGTAGAAACTTATTTCTTATTTGCACAGCTTTGATAGTGTGCCAATATATAGGATGAGATTGAGATTGAAAAAGATTTTGTCAGAAAAAAATCCCACAGCTATAACTTTTCACATGAGCATATTTTTTTCTCTGCTTACCCTTGATCCCCAACCAGTCTGCAAAGTAATGAGTGAGTCTTCTGTCCCCTAAAAGGGTAAAATCTGCGCGTGTAGCACTGAATAGTGCTACTCCCAAGTGTAGACTTGAGTTTTAAGCACTGGCAGAGTGTTGTGAATATTGACATGTGGTGGAAAAAGTAGTTCCTTATACTCCTAACTCCAACTGTCTGCTTTACTCTTTTCCTGAAGGTTATTGCCTTCTGTAGCAAAACTTAAAAGGGATCATGTACACATGCTTCAACTACTTCAGTGAAAAATTTGATAGCATTGATTATGCTTGTCTTTTATGGACACTGACTCTTGATGACTTCCCTTGGGATGGCTGTAGTAGATCCAGCCCCTAGCTGTTAGCCACTCTTTTCTTGGTGCTGATTTTTGTTTTATTAAATAACTTAGGCTGTAATTTACAGTACTTCAGAAACTGCTTAATGAGAAACCAAAACAACTAGACAGTAGGGATGAGATTCTACAAGAGGATTGGGGAAGAGTTGGAGGTGGGGACTACTAGAACTATCCAAAAGTAAATCATCTCTCTTTGTAAAAGAGCCTTATGTTATTTGACCTCCACACTGAAATGTCTGTGATGAAGGCACACAGCTCATTTTACTTGTTCTACTGTGTGAGGATGGTGATCTCTGGCAGAGGGCTTGAGGAAAAACCTGGGGCAGTGTACAGAGCTTGTTTGTCTGTCCTAAGCATCTGGATAAAAAACAGAGGTGATTGTATAGTTTGTATGCAAAACTGCAAGTTGCCTTCCGAGAGTGAACTTTTACGAGTTCAGCTCCTGTTATGTAAAGTGAATAACACTAGTTTATGATGTCAGTTGAAGATGCCTTTCATTTTTACTGGTTTTTACATTGTTTCAGATATACTTTGTGTTCATTGACTGAATCATCATTTGACCCTGAAATGGTAATAATTAGGTCCTGATAAATGTCATCTAACAAATGGTGTTTTATGGGGATCTAAAATGCAAAACACTGACTTGCAAGTTACTTGTTCTAATTATAGTGAGCTGTCTTCCTATTATCAGTTCTTAAACTTACAGAATTTTAGCTTTGGTTATAGTTAGTAAATCAAGTAAATATCATGAAACATTCATGATGTAAGAAATGTGGCCCCAAGCTTTCCTGTTCCCAGTAACAGTGTGTTGTGATTTCATAATGTATTGTTTTTTCAAAAGCACCTATGGATTGTGACTTCATTTGGAGGGGGGAGATGGGCTGTAATTATTTTCCTGTAGATTTAAAGACAAGGGAATGTGATCTGCAACGTAACATGCTATCAGCATGCAGCTGGAGCTTGGGTCTACATTGCCTTTTCATCAGGTCTAAATGTTGCAGTTTACTTGTTTTCCAGTGTCTTGCTAAGGCAGGGCATCTGATCAAAATCACCCTGTGGCTGAGACTCATTTTGTGTTGATTCAGGCTAGAAAAAGACAAAAGTTATATTAGATAGCGAGGAGAAACAAACAGAGGAACTGAAAGTACTTATTGCTCTGTGTTGCTTGAGTCAGTGCAACTGTCTTGTGCCGAAGTAGTCTGCCATTTCTGGAACTTTTGGGGTGTTCTGCTGGTTGTAAATTTCAAAGTAGTGGTGGTTTGTTGCCTGATCAATAATCATAGAATTGCTGAGGTTGGAAGAGACCTGGTGATTTAGTCCACTCCTCCTGCTCAATATAGGGTCAACTAGAGCAGGTTGCTCAGGACCGTGTCCAGTCATGTTTCTAATATCTTCCAGGAGGGAGACTCCACAAACTCTCTGGGCAACCTGGTCCAGTCTCTTTGACCATCTTCACAGTGATATTTCTTCCTTACATTTAAGTGAAATTTCTTGTATCTTAATTTGTGTCCATTGCTTCTTGTCCTTTCACTTGGGTACCGCTGAGAAGAGGATGGCTCCATTTCCTTTATGCCCTCCTGTCAGGTATTTAGACACACTGAGAAGATTCCCCCTGAGCTTCCTCTTCTTGAGCCCAAGAGACCTGGGATTGTTTAGCATCTCTTTGTATGAGAGATGCTCCAATCCCATAATCATCTTTGTGGCCCTTCACTGGACTTGCTCCAGTATGTCCATGTCTCTCTTGTACTGGGGAGCCCAGAAATGGACATGGTACTCCAGTTGGGGTTTCACCAGTGCTGAACAGAGTGGAAGGATCATGTCCCTTGACCTTGCTGGTGATGCTCTCCCTAATGTAATTCAGGTTGCTGTTGGCTGCCTTTGCAACAAGGGCACGTTGTGGACTCGCACTCAACTTGGTGTCCACCAAGTAAGTGAGAGTGTGAGAACATTTATTCCAGCAAGGTTATCTGGGTACCTTGTTGTCGTGGTTGGCAACAAAGAACCACGCAGCTGCTTGCTCAACCCCTCACAGCTGTGGGGAGAATCAGAAGAAAAAGGCAAAACTCATCGGTTGAGATAAAGGTGGTTAAACAGAACAGCAAAGGAAAGGGGGAAAACGGCAACAATAACACTGGTAGAGGAAATGTACACACATGGTTACTGACCAGACCCAGGAAGCCCCAGCCCGCTCCAAGTGGTGACTTCCTGCCTTCTCCCCAGGCCAGCTCCTGCTATAGACTGGGCATGGTATCACATAGTATGGAATACCTGTGTCCTGTGCCAGATCCTTGGGAAAATTAATTGCCACCACTTTTCCCTGTCTTTTATATATATGTGTACATATATATACATAAAGATATAATTGCCTTAGTCTATGAGCCATCCCTCTAAACTGTCCATTGAGTTCATTTAATCCATGACTTCGGGCTTCATCTGTGAGAACAGTCTCTCAGGGCACATGAGATGGTGTGTGGTGCTGGACTGGTGCATGCTGTATTGGGAGCTTGTGGATGGTGTAGCTGGTGCAGCCTATGCCCATGGCCTGCAGGTTGAAGATGTCTATCTCAAGGAAGCTGCTGGGTGCCGGGTGCTGAAATCAGTTCTTATTGCATCATGACTGCACTTTACTTAGTTTCATCAAAGTCCATCTGTCATTGGTTTGGGTGTTTCTTACTGGAGTACCATTGATAGCAATCACAGTAATGATGACATACAGTGGCAGGGTTATTTAGCACTTAACATGATAAAATTTGATTCATTGGCTAATTCTCACCCAAAATCAGATCCCCATGAGGCACGCATCGGACCTCCCCATCCTTCCGTATCACCCACCAAGTGCACCCAGGTCCTTGTGCAAAAGCAATCCCACGGACAGGTTTGCCTTTGCCTGAGGCAGGGCTAACCCAGACTGTCTTCCCTAACATATTCTTCATGTGCACTACAGGGACATTATGCCCTTCTACAGTATATGGAAGTTTTGATTGGGCCGGGCCACCTTGATTGGCAGATCCCCGGGTGCTGACTGAGCAAGTAGCTTTTGCTAAATGTACATCCCAATGTTTGAAGGTCCCACCACCCATGGCTCTCAGTGCAGTATTTAGCAGTCCATTGTATCGTTCTGTCTTCCCCGAGGCTGGTGCGTGATAGGGAATGTGATATACCCACTCAATGCCATGCTCTT
>NW_009649735.1:6958-10502 GCF_000708025.1 Charadrius vociferus | reverse complement strand
ATCCGAGCAGCAATATCTTGCCACAGTTCAGCAGCCCAGATGGGCTTACCTCTGCGCTGCCAGTTGCTCTGCTTCCACTGCTGTAACCACCCCCACAGAGCATTTGCCACCATCCATGAATCAGTAGAGAGGTAAAGTACTGGCCATTTCTCTTGCTTCTCTCGCTCAGCAATGTCAAAAGCCAACTGGATGGCTTTCACCTCTGCAAACTGATTCAATTCACCTTGTCCTTCAGCGGCTTGTGCAACTTGTTGTGTGGGACTCCACACAGTAGCCTTCCACTTTTGATTCTTTCCCAAAATCCAGCAGGACCCATCGGTGAACAGGGCATGTTTCTTCTCATTTTCTGGTAGTTTATTATATGGTGGGGCCTCTTCCGCACGCGTCACCTCCTCCTCTGGTGATATTCTGAAATCTTTGCCTTCTGGCCAGTCCATGATCACTTCCAGTATTCCTGGGCGATTGGTGTTTTCCATTCGAGTTTGCTGTGTGATCGGTGCAATCCACTTACTCCACATAGGATCAGTTGCATGATGTGTGGCAGGGACCCTTTCTTTGAACATCCAGCCCAGCACTGGCAGTCGAGGTGCTAAGAGGAGCTGTGCTTCAGTGCCTACCACTTCCGAAGCAGCTCAAACCCCTTCAGATGCTGAAAATATCTCTTTTTCAATTGGATTATAGTGGGCATTGGATCCTCTGTATCCCTGGCTCCAAAACTCTAGGGTCAACCTCGAGTTTCCCCTGGTGCTTTCTGCCAGAGGCTCCAGGTAGGGCCATTCTCCCCAGCTGCAGTGTAGAGCACATTTTTAACATCTTGTCCCACCTGGACTGGCCCCAGGGCTACTGCATGAAGTATTTCCTGCTTAATTGGTTCGAAGGCTTGTCGTTGCTCAGGACCCCACTTAAAAACATTTTTTTTCCAGGTCAGTTCAGATAGAGGGCTCACAATCGGACTGTAATCCGGAATATGCATCTTCCAAAAACCCACAACGCCTAAGAAAGCTTGTGTTTCCTTTTTACTGGTCGGTGGAGACATAGCTGCTATTTTGTTGATCACCTCCATTGGGATCTGACGGCGTCCATCTTGCCATTTAATTCCTAAAAATTGGATCTCCTGTGCGGGTCCCTTGACCTTACTTTGTTTTATGGCAAAGCCAGCTTTCAGAAGGATCCAAACTATTTAATTCCCTTTCTCAAAGATGACTTCTGCTTTGGTGCCCCATACGATGATGTCAATGCGTTGCAGATGTTCTGGAGCTTCACCCTGTTCCAGTGTGGTCTGGATCAGTCCATGGCAGATGGTGGGGCTGTGTTTCCACCCCTGGGACAGTCGATTCCGAGTGTACTGGATGCCCTTCCAAGTGAAAGCAAACTGTGGCCTGCACTCTGCCACCAAAGGGATTGAGAAAAATGCATTGGCGCTATCAGTTGTTGCATACCACTTGGCTGCCTTCAACTCCACTTCGTATTGAAGCATGTCCGGCACAGCAGCGCTCGGTGGCAGCGTGACCGTGACTTCATTCAGGCCATGATAGTCCACTGTTAGCCTCCACTCTCCATTAGATTTTCGCACTGGCCATATGGGACTATTAAAGGTTGAGCAAGTCTTGCTGATTGCTCCTCGAGTCTCTAGTTGATGCATCAGCTTATGGATGAGAATCAGAGAGTCTCGGTTAGTGCAGTATTGTTGCTGATGCACCATTGTGGTAGCAATCGGCACCTGTTGTTCTTTGACCCACAGCAGCCCAACAACAGAAGGGTCCTCTGAGAGACCAGGCAAGGTAGACAGCTGTTTTATTTCCTCCGTTTCCAAGGCAGCTATGCCAAAAGCCCACCGGTATCCTTTTGGGTCCTTGAAATACCGTCTCCTGAAGTAGCCTCTGCCCAGGATGCATGGAGCCTCTGGGCCAGTCACAATGGGATGCTTTTGCCACTCGTTTCCAGTTAAGTTCACTTCAGCTTCCAATACAGTCAACTGTTAGGACACGTCTCTTGCTCCAGAAATACAAATGGGTTCTTCCCCTTTATTGCTTGATTAGGGTATACTGTGTACCAGTTGTCCACTAGAGCCTTATACTCTTGTGGATCTGACGTGCTAGGCCATTAAATCCACATAGCCCAATAAACCCGGTTGTCCCTTTCCCCCATCCGGCTGGAGGCAGGGCCCCTCTAATCCTGATCATACTATCTGTTACTCGTTGCAGAAATGACTTGGAAGTCCCTTCAAGAGGACTGGAGGTAAGGTCAGGCCTCCTACTCTGTCTGGGGAGTTGTCTGCCGGAAACCGGAGCAGCACTTTTCCTGGAGGGATCCCCTTTTGTGATTGTTGTTCCTTGCAGCTCATGTGCCCGTGCCCATATGGTTGAGGTAGGTTGTCCATCCCACTTCCTCATGTCCTCTCCGTGGTCACGCAAGTAAAACCACAGGGTGCCTCGTGGTGTGTGCCCTCTATATTCTCTTTCTTGAGTAGAGAAACGCTTGATCCTTATAGCTGAGATACTGGCCTGTACAGGTGGGGAGTAGGACATACTCTCTTCAAGTTGCTGGACCTTCTGGGACAGTTTCTCCACAGCTGAGACGATGGGGGAAGAGAGACTTTCTTTGTATTGCTGGAGTCGACCAGCCACCTCATCCACCGTTGGTCCCTCTTCGCCTTTCCATTCCATCACTGCCAAGGAGTTGGCATACGATGATGGTGCACTCCATACAAACTTTCGCCACATGGGCCTTGTGCACTGGACAGGATCTGTGGGTAACTGGGTTATCTGGGTCGTAGTAAATCATCTTACACATGGCTAATTCCCTCACGTACTCGATACCTCTTTCCATGGTGGTCCACTTGTTTGGATGACATATAACATCTTCATTGAAAGGGTACCTTTCCATCACGCCTGACAGGAGTCACCTCCGGAGCCTGAGGGCTTGTGACTTTTTTCCCCATTGCCTTGTCAGTGCCCCCTTCCCTAGACAGGGATCCCAGCTGTTTGGCTTCCCTGCCCTCTAATTCCAAGCTACTGGCCCCATTATCCCAGCATTGGAGCAGCCAGGTGACCACCAGGAAGTCGACTGAAATCTTTTCGCATATCTCGCAGCTCACTCAGGGATAGGGATCGGGTGATTATCTCTGGTTCCCTCTCTTCCTCCCATTCTTTTGATGGCCCTGGTTCATCATCATCCCTTACTATGCCAACTGACTTCTTGGTGTATTTCTTCTTCTGTATAGGAGCAACTGATACTGGCACAGGTTGGTTGTCTGGCTCAGCTGCAGTGCCTGCTACCAGGGTTAGAGTAGCCGAAGTGCCTGCCTCAGGGGTTGGAGTAGCTGCAGTGTCTGCTGGTCTGGTTTCCCCTTCTATCTTCTGAGCGTGCTGCATAATATCAGGCAGTGTTTGTTAGATATTGGCAGTGCTTTCCCCTGAGGGTCCTGCATAATATCAAGAAGTGTTTGGTAGATACTGGCCAGGGCCCAACACAGTGCCATAAGTTGTGCCTTTCTGGAGTAGCCACAGCATTTTCCTTTCAAATATTCTATCACTTTATCAGG
>NW_009649735.1:4893-6929 GCF_000708025.1 Charadrius vociferus | reverse complement strand
ACCATTGGAGGAGAGAAGTTCTCTAGATACCTGCCCATATTCTCCCACATGCCATGCCACCCATGACTATCCAGCCTCGGGGCAGATCTCTGGGTGGCAGTCTTCAATAGTTTTTTAACCCTAAACAAGACTTGAAAAACATTCAGGAGATATAGCAATAGGACCATGCTGGTTTTGTCACCGAAACTGGGAATTAACTCCTTAACATCAATGTAGTATTAAGAAGCAGGCATTCTCTTTATTGCAGTACTGGATGCATGGGGGGTCACTGCCCAGCATGCATACCACAGCTTCTAGCTAGACCCTGTTTATTACATTGTAGGCTTTTTGTATTCATACGATTTATACATATGAAAATTATTTCATTAACCCCTCCCAGCCATACATGCACTTTCTTCCTTAGCAGTGGTCCTGAGGGTCTTTGGTGGTTTCTTTTCTCTTCTTGAAGAGGCTGCCTTGTTGTTCTTTGGGCGAGCTTTGTGCTCCGTCCCGCAGATTGCTTTCATATTAGTCTCGTAATTGTGTGCTTAACCTCCTAGACCGACTTTCACTAGCCTCTGGCTCCAGCCTTGAGTTACAGTCTATGCTGTCTGAGTTCTTTGAAGTTATCTGTTTTTACACTGTTTCCATTCTGTCTTCAATTTAACCATTTCAGCATCTGCCTGAAAACTCAATTTTGTATCATTTCCTCCCTTTGAGACTTCTGAAACTTCCTTCAGGAATCTCGCTTCCAAATACTTTTTTTGACTGCCCTTTTAATATATCCAAGACTGAATGCAATTGGTATCACTAAAATTATGAAGAGAATAATCCCTTCACATAACAAGGCTAACCATCCTTTTAAAGACGGTCATCCAATCCCTTGAAGAATCTTGTTTAACCAATTTTGTTCAGCTGCGTCTCAAATAGCACGACTATCCTTTGCTATTTCTCTCATTTTCTCTAACTGTTCTTGCACATCCCCTGTTACACTGGGTATATGTATACAGCAATGTTCCTTATCTAATTTTAAAAATCCACAAACTCCTTGTTCTTTTATCAAAAGTAAATCTAGGGCCAATCTATTTTGCAGGGTCATTTTGGTGTTTGCTTGTACCTGTCTGATGAGTAACTGAAATCCTTTCTCTATGGCTCTGGAGAGTACTTCTACTTGCCATGTCAAATTTTTTTACAAGATTCAATTTTCCAGAGCCATCACTGTGGTAACAAAGCTTTGGAGTCCCCAGCCAAACTCTACAGCTTCCAAGGGTCCCACCCATCTATGTACCTCTTTGGCTTCCCTTCTTATCTTTCCCCAAAGTTTGGTTTTCGTCTCCACATGGGACATAATGTTAGAAGTCCTAATGTGATCTGCCAGGTAGCTGGACTTAGGCAGAGTCGTGTAGTCCAGAATCCATCTGAACTGACCCAGATGCAATATCCTGGGAAATGAATTTCTGTTTTGCATGTTTCAGAATTATTAGATTTGCACTGACTCATCAGGGCCTATATAGCATTACAGAATCACAGAATGGTAAGGGTTGGAAGGGACCTCTGGAGATCATCTAGTCCAACCCCCCTGCCAGAGCAGGGTCACCTACAGCAGGTTGAACAAGACGGCATCCAGGCAGGTTTTGAATGTCTCCAGAGTGGGAGACTCCACCACCTCTCTGGGCAGCCTGTTCCAGTGCTCTGCCATCCTCAAAGTAAAGAAGTCCCTCCTCATGTTAAGACGGAACTTCCTATGTTCAAGCTTGTGCCCGTTACCTCTTGTCCTATCGCTGGGCACCACTGAAAACAGACTGTTCCCATCCCCCTGGCACCCTCCTTTTAAGTATTTGTAAGCATTAATAAGATCCCCCCCTCAGTCTTCTTTTCTCCAGACGAAGAAGACCCAGGTCCCTCAGCCTTTCCTCATAAGAGAGATGTTCCAATCCCCTAATCCTCTTTGTAGCCCTTTGCTGGACCCTCTCCAGCAGATCCCTGTCCTTCTTGAACCGGGGAGCCCAGAACTGGACACAATACTCCAGATGCGGCCTCACCAGGGCAGAGTAGAG
>NW_009649735.1:3102-4687 GCF_000708025.1 Charadrius vociferus | reverse complement strand
CCCCCAACCTGTACTGATGCATGGGGTTATTCCTCCCCAGATGCAGTACCCTACACTTGCCCTTGTTGAATTTCATAAGGTTTCTCTCTGCCCAACTCTACAGCCTCTCCAGGTCACGCTGTATGGTGGCACAGCCTTCCGACGTGTCAGCCACCCCTCCCAGTTTTGTGTCATCAGCAAACTTGCTGATGGTACACTCTATCCCTTCATCCAGGTCATTGATGAATATATTTAACAGGACTGGACCCAGGACTGACCCCTGAGGGACACCACTCATTACTGACCAAAGTCTGGGACTCCTGAGGTCTGGCCTGATTAGTGAAGACAGAAGCAAAGAAGGCATTTAGCAACTCCATCTTCTCTGCATCGTCTGTTACCAGGGCACCTGTCTCATTCAACAGCAGGACCACATTTTCCCTAGTTTTTCTTTTGTCTCCTATATACTTAAAGAAACCCTTCCTATGGGCCTTGACATTGCTTGCCAGGTTCAATTCCAAGGCTGCCTTGGCTTTCCTTGTTTCCTCCCTGCATACCCTGACAGCTGCCTGATACTTGTCCGAAGCAGTCAGTTCCTCCTTCCACGTACTGTAAACTCCCTTCTTCCACCTGAGCTTTTTTAGAAGCTCCCCGCTCAGCCATGCAGGTCTCCTGCTTCCCTTGCCTGATTTCTTGCTCTTCGGGATGCACCGATCCTGAGCTTGGAGGAAGTGATGCTAAAATATCAGCCAGCTCTCTTGAGCACCCTTACCTTCTAGAGCCCTCTCCCATGGGATTTGTCCAAGCAATTCCTTGAAGAGATCAAAGTTAGCCCTCCTGAAGTTTCAGATTTCAATCCTACTTGTCATGTGAGGCGACTCTCGCCTGTCTGTAGAAGGCCTCATCAGCTCCCCCTCCTGATCAGGTGGCCTGTAATAAACACCCACAACAACCCTTGCTGGATTATGGTCATCCTGTTGTCTATCAGGACTCCCAGGTGACAGACCAGTACCAGAACTGCAATATTTCTGGTATTTAATTTTTGTGGGCACCTTCAATTAGTTCTGCTCATTTTGTGAATGGGGCGTGTTCCCCATTCTGTACACCACTCAATATGCCCCATGTATATCCAGTATCCCTAGTCCAAGTTTTAGGTCCTTTCCTAAGGGTTGTGCATTCTGAGGTAGTATTTTTAGTGTGTATGTCATTAAAAACACATAGTGTATAGAAGCTTCCCTCTGCCCCGTGTGAAATGTACCCTAGTTCTACCTTGTGTCCTCCAACACGGTTCCCATCAGAAGAGAGTTTCCCGACCGTCCCTTTGTCTCCTTTAATCGGGTCAGCAAGCACCATGATTCCCCTGGTCCGGCAGTCACCTTCTTGTCCCAGAAAATGGGAAATGTTTGCCCTTCTGACTGTTGACGCAGAAGCTCGGACAAATACACAACGACCAATATGATCAAGGTAAATGCCACTTTATTGCACAGATAGCTCAGCTATTATAGACAGTTCTCTCCTGCGCCACGCGACACTCAAGCAGCAATTAGTTACATGCATAGTTCATGCGAGCATCCTTACTATATGATTGGCTAGCCCTAGCTGTCCACGC
>NW_009649735.1:2031-2504 GCF_000708025.1 Charadrius vociferus | reverse complement strand
ATAAAACACGTGCAGGTGTGTCCCAAAATTCTATCCTATCATTGCACTCTTTTCTTAGCTGAAACTGCTTCTTTCTGATCGCGTTGTTCTACTCTTTGTTGTGTTCCAAATCGTCTGGTTTAAAATATGTTTTTGTTCAGGAGCAAATAATGTCAATTTTCCCAAATAGCAGGGTCCACCTATCGTCCGGCTAGGTATTCTAGGCCATGCTCTGTCCCACAAATCAAAAGCAGTCCTGAAGGTAGCATTTGTGTATGTTCCCCTCAAACAGTAAACAGTATCATTGCGATACCACGCTCCTCCTGAATTAACCCAATGAGTTCCACGGCTATCCGCCTGCAGTAACCCTTGCCACATTAATTCATTTCTCCTAAACATGACACAGCTTTGGTTGGTTACTAATGATCCTAGCAAATGTAATTCTTGGGGTTCAATAATTGAAACATTGAGACTATTTATCAGCTGTCCCGCAC
>NW_009649735.1:0-1916 GCF_000708025.1 Charadrius vociferus | reverse complement strand
TCCTTTAAATGCCTGGGGGTCATAACCAGGAATGACGATAAGGCAGGTATGAAATGGATTACCTACCTGAGCCAAACTCAAACATAGTGATTTCTGGCCTGTCCGGTTGGCCCATGTGACCCACACATTCTGTCTGGCTGATAAAAGCTCAATTTGGTCTGACAGACTCCTTGTAACTGTAAGTATGCTACAAATTATGAACAAAACGAAGACGTTTAGATCCCAACCACGCCTCATCTTCTAGCCACTTGTTCAGCCGTTTCTAATTCTAAAGCAAAGCACACCCCGTGCCAGTAAAGCTGCGCTATACGACCTCTTGTCACACTTCCAATGTAAGAAGCAAATTTACTGAACAAAATTGATCCTGTTTTTCCTCAAACCAGGGCAGGGCTGAAGCACAGTCCTGCTTTTGTGGGTCACCAGGGTCCAAGGTGCCTCATTCTCAGTGGTATCCACTACAGGAACACGGTTATGAAACCACCTATCTGTCTCTGTCTCAGGTCCTCTGACACTACGCAACCTTTTAACTGTCTTGCAACTCAGCCACCTGACGTAACCTGTGCACACCGTTTGCAAGTACTTACCTTTCTGCCAGGAGAAGGAGAAGGGTCTGGGCACTCACTGCAACCTACCACCTATACTGAACTGTCCCTCCTTACCAGTTCCATCTGGATGGATGCATCAGGCATATGAGGAGCTTTCTCTGTAGGAGCACTGGTTTTAGCTCTGAGGTGAGTGCTCACCATTTTGGCAGAGATCTTGAGCACTTCCGTGGGCTGTGGACCAACAAGCAGGGTGAAGGGCCCTTCCTCCATCCCCTTCCAAGCAAACTCACGTGCCACGCCCTGACTGATGCACCACATCCTGTTTGCAGCGCTCCTAGTCGATAGCGCTCCCTAGGGCCGTTTAAATCTCCCACGGTTTCTTCTGGCAACACCCACTCCACCACGTCAGCCTCGCTTAGGAGAGTTGCCGACTCCTGGCAGGGCTCTCTGCTCTTTCTCATGTTTCCCTGGCTCCGGGAACCCCCTTTCCACCCAGATCTAGTGCCCAGCTGCAGAACTTACCATGTCCGCTGCTGTGCTCCTCACTGACTGAAATTACTGAACAGACAATTGGTTCTGGTTTTCCTCAAACCAGGACATTCCACCCCTTAGTCCATACCATTTGCATCGTGCTCAGATCACTACTGTTGTATTTTTATCTTCAAATATACACACACACATATACATACATATGGAGGAGAGCCACGAGGATGATCCGAGGGCTGGAGCACCTCTCCTATGAGGAGAGGCTGAGAGAGTTGGGGCTGTTCAGCCTGGAGAAGAGAAGGCTCCGGGGAGATCTTATTGCGGCCTTCCAGTACCTAAAGGGGGCCTACAGGAGAGCTGGGGAAGGACTTTTTACTAGGGCATGTAGTGACAGGACGAGGGGGAATGGCTATAAACTGGAAGAGGGCAGGTTTAGATTAAACATTAGGAAGAAGTTTTTCACTGTGAAGGTGGTAAGGCACTGGAAGAGGTTGCCCAGAGAGGTTGTTGAGGCCCCAGCCCTGGAGGTGTTCGAGGCCAGGCTGGACGTGGCCTTGAGCAACCTGGTCTAGTGGGAGGTGTCCCTGCCCATGGCAGGGAGGTTGGAACTAGATGATCTTCAAGGTCCTTTCCAACCTAAACCATTCTATGATACTATGATTCTATATACAGATCATTAGTTAATGATTTATCTTCATACACAAAAGTTCGTTAAGACATTTAGCTCATAATTGCAGGATTCCATTTATTACGGCATTCTCTCAGGGCAGGAAAGATGGTATGAAATTCATCATGGTTCATGCCCATGGGTAGCATGTCCACTGGACGCCACTTGATGAAGCTAGCTCTGGTTTTCATCACCACTATGTTATCATGAAAAACACT
>NW_009649734.1:0-1273 GCF_000708025.1 Charadrius vociferus | reverse complement strand
TGCCATGCTGCGTTGTGCCATGCCATGCTGTTATATGTCACCTTATGGCATGCTGTGCCATGTTGTGCCATGCTGTGCCGTGTAATGCCATGCTATGCCATGTCATGCCATGCCATGTCATTATATGCCATGTTATTCCATGCCGGGATGCGACGTGCCATACTATGGCATGTCATGCCATGCCATGCTGCGTTGTGCTGTGCCATGCCGTTATATGCCACCTTATGGCATGCTGTGCCATCTCGTGCCATGCTCTGCCGTGTAATGCCGTGCTATGTCATGCCATACCATGCCATGTCAAGCCATGCCATGCCATTATATGCCATGTTATTCCATGCAGTGCCGTGCCATGCCCTATTATGGCATGACAAGCCATGTCATGCCATGCCATGCCGTGCTGTGCCATGTTGTGCCATGCCATGCCGTTATATGCCACGTTATGGCGTGCCGTACCATGCTACGCCATGCCGTGCCATGTCATGTGATGCTGTGCCAGGTAATGCCATGCTATGTCATGCTGTACTATGCCATGTCAAGCCATGCCATGCCATTATATGCCATGTTATTCCATGCCGGGCTGTGCCGTGCCATGCTATGGCATGTCAGGCCATGCCATGCTGCGTTGTGCCATGCCATGAAGTTATATGCCAAGTTATGGCATGCCGTGCCATGTCGTGCCATGCTGTGCCGCGTAATGCCGTGCTATGTCATGCCATACCATGCCATGTCAAGCCATGCCATGCCATTATATGCCATGTTATTCCATGCAGTGCCATGCCATGCCATTTTATGGCATGTCAAGCCATGTCATGCCATGCCATGCTGTGCTGTGCCATGTTGTGCCATGCCATGCCGTTATATGCCATGTTCTGGCATGCCATGTTATGCCATGTTGTGCGATGTAGTGCCATGTCATGCGATGCTGTGCCATGCCATGTTGTGCCACGTAGTGCCATGTCGTGTGATGCTGTGCCGTGTAATGCCATGCTATGTCATGCCACACTATGCCATGTTGTGCCATGCCACGCCATTATATGCCATGTTAACCTATGCTGTGCTTTGCCATGCCGTGCCATGCCATACTATGGCATGTCAAGCCACGTCATGCCTTGCCATGTCATGTCGTTACATGCCATGTCGTTACATGCCATGTCATGGCATGCTGTGCCATGTTGTGCCATGTCATGCCATTCTGTATCACGCCATGCTGTGCCATGTAGTGCTATGTTTGCTGTGCTGTGCCACGCTGTGCCGTGTCCTGCCGTGCCGTGCC
>NW_009649733.1:0-554 GCF_000708025.1 Charadrius vociferus | reverse complement strand
CCAACACAGGGCTCTGGAGGTCCCAGGACCCATCGGTGTTGAAGACAGAGAAGAAGGCATTAAACGTCTCTGCTTTGTCTACATCCCTATTTGTGAGATGACCGACCTCATCAAGCAACAGTCCAATGTTACCTCTGATCCTCCTTTTGCTGTTAACATATTTTAAAAAGCCATTTTTGTTGTCCTTCATAGTGCTGGCCAGCTCGAATTCTAATCAAGCTTTGACCACACAAATTTTCTTCCTAAAAGGGTGAACAGCATCTCTCTAGTCCTCCCATGGTGCCTGTCCTTGCTTCCATCGTCCATACACTTTCCTTTTCCACCTAACTTCTAGAAGAAGATCCCTGCTCAGCCAAGCCAACCTTCTGTCCCACTTGCTTGACTTCTGACACTTTGGAATTGCCTGCTCCTGCGCTCTTATGAGATGGCTCTTAAAAAGTAACCCGCATTCATGGACCTCAATACCTTCAAAAGTAGATTCCCAGGGGACCCAACTAACTAGAATCATAGAATTATAGAATCGGTTTGGTTGGAAAAGAACCTTAAGATCATCG
>NW_009649732.1:0-1561 GCF_000708025.1 Charadrius vociferus | reverse complement strand
CCCGTCCCACCCGGGTCCCCCCCATGGTGTCCCGTGTCCCTTTGTCCTCTCAGTGTCCCAGTACTCCCAGTGTCCCGTGTCCCAGTATCCCTTCAGTGTCCCAGTACCCCAAGTGTCCTGTGTCCCAGCGTGCCCTGCTGTCCTGTCCTCCCCATGTCCCCCATGTCCCCTCATCCCCCCCATGTCCCAGTACCCCCCAGTGTCCTGCCCACCGTGTCTCCTGGGGTCTCCTCCCCTGTCCCAGTCCCCTCGCTGGTGTCCTGTGTCCTCAGTGCCCTGTGTCCCCTCACCCCCCTGCAGTGTCCCCTCACCCCCCTGCAGTGTCCCCGTCCCCACTGTCCTGTTGCCACCCGGTCTCCCCCCTCCCCTGGTCTCTCGATGTCCCCACGGTGTCCCATTCCCCTCAGCGTGTCCCCAGGTCTCCCAGTTCTGGTGTCCCAGTCGTTCCCGGGTGTTCCAGTCCTTCCCAGTGTCCCAAGTCCCCCTCAAGTGTCCTGGTCCCCCATGTCCCTGTTCCCAGTGTCCCGGTCCCCTCGGGTGTCCCAATTCGTGGTGTCCTGGTCCCCCCAATGTCCCCCCAGTGTCCCTGTTCCTGGAGTCCCAGTCCCCCTTGGGTATCCCAGTCCCCGGTGTCTCTGCTCCCGGTGTCCCAGTGTCCCTTGAGTGATCTGGTCCCCAGTGTCCCGGTGTCCCTCGGGTGTCCCTGTCCCTGGTGTCCCAGTGACCTTGGGGTATCCTGGTGCACCTGGGGTGTCCCTGTCCTGCTGCTCCTGGGTGTCCCAGTGTCCCTTGGGTGTCCCCATCCCTGATGTCCCGGTATCCAGTGTCCCTTGGGTGTCCCAGTCACTGATGTCCTGGTGTGCCAGGGTGTGCTGGTGTCCCACTGTGTCCCAGTGTCCCTCAGGTGTCCCAGTGCCCCCAGGGTGTCCCATTCCCTGGTGTCCCGGTGTCCCAGGGTGTCCCAGTGTCCCTCAGGTGTCCCAGGGTGTCCCGGTGTCCCTCAGGTGTCTCAGTGCCCCCGGGGTGTCCCAGTCCCTGATGTCCCGCTGTCCCAGTGTCCCTCGGGTGTCTTGGTGCCCCTGGGGTGTCCCCATCCCTGATGTCCTGGTGTCCCGGTGTCCCAGTGTGTCCCAGTGTCCCTCGGGTGTCCCAGTCCCTGACGTCCCACTGTCCCAGGGTGTCTTGGTGCCCCCGGGGTGTCCCCATCCCTGATGTCTTGGTGTCCCAGTGTCCCTCGGGTGTCCCAGTCCCTGACGTCCCACTGTCCCAGGGTGTCTTGGTGCCCCCGGGGTGTCCCCATCCCTGATGTCTTGGTGTCCCAGTGTCCCTCGGGTGTCCCAGTCCCTGACGTCCCACTGTCCCAGGGTGTCTTGGTGCCCCCGGGGTGTCCCCATCCCTGATGTCTTGGTGTCCCAGTGTCCCTCGGGTGTCCCAGTCCCTGACGTCCCACTGTCCCAGGGTGTCTTGGTGCCCCCGGGGTGTCCCCATCCCTGATGTCCCGGTGTCCCAGTGTCCCAGTGTCCCTTGGGTGTCCTGGTCCCTGATGTCTTGGTGTCCCAGT
>NW_009649731.1:0-493 GCF_000708025.1 Charadrius vociferus | reverse complement strand
GAAAGCTGCTGTGTGGAGTCCTACACAGTGAGTTGTAGAAGCTGCTGAAGGACAAGGTGTATCGAGTCAATTTGCAGAGGTAAAAGCCATCCAGCTGGTGTTAGATGTTGCTGAACGAGAAAACTGGCCAATACTCTATCTCTATACTGACTCATGGATGGTGGTGTCACGGTCCACTCCTCGGTGGACGCGTGATGGTTCGTTTCAGCTGTGATCTCGAAGAGCAAAAAGAAATGGCATCAGGCCCAGGGAGTTATGCTTTCAACACACAATCACTTTATTGGTTTTGCCCATAAAGCGGCTTGAGATAGAAAGAAAGAAGAATAGGAAAGATGAAGTAAAAAGCGGGGAAAGAGGACTATAGCTACCACCATGGGTCCACAGGCGTCCCGATGGTCCTGAATCCAGAAGGCGTTCCGATGACTTCTTCGTCGACCATTGTGATCTTTCGGTGGGGAAGATCTCTGGAGAGATCGGTTGTTGAGGAACCATC
>NW_009649730.1:17609-22487 GCF_000708025.1 Charadrius vociferus | reverse complement strand
GTAACTCCTCTTGGTTTTGCCGGCTTTCCTTTATTCGCCACCCGCACAGATGGTCCCAAAATTAAAGCCCCAATTTCACTCAAGATATTTCCTAGGACACCTACATTACCCATAGCATTTGTCACTGCTGGTATAATCAAGGGGTTTAGTGAGGCAGGTGCTCCTCTCACAAACTGCATTTTGATACCTCTTGTCACTGCTAAGCTGTCCGGGTTGCACCCTGTGACCAACACATGAGCCATCCCCATCTGCTGCACCAAATTAATACCTTTCTCCATTGTACACCAGTTTCTGAGGGACGACACTAATCCAACAGGTTCTGTATATGCTGCTAAAACTGCTGCACACAACCACTGATACACAACTGTACACAGAGCTTAGTATCCTTGTGTTCTAATAATTATTCTTATACCTTTGTTAGTGTATTTGTGTAGATATACAGATTTCTTTTGTACAAAAAATGAAGGAACTAAAAGGGTTGATAATCCTCTGTTGCTTTTGCCTAAAATTAGGGAACCCTAACTTATCTTATGGGGAACCAGGAAATCCAAAGGAAAGAATTTGTATTTTGATTTACTGAAAAAAATGGGTCACATCATTGCTAATAAATCAAATTGTTGGGTTTGTACTCACATTCCAGAGCATTCGAACAAAAGAGTTCCCTTTCCCTTAATCGAAATTCCAATATCAGAAAACCTTAACAGCTCCTTAATAGGTCAATGGGACAAAGATTCCTCTCAAGAGGTAATAAATCAAGAGTGAGAGACTGAAATCCCAAAACCAACTAATCAAAGACTGCAGAAAACCAACTCAGTTTTGGTAAGAAACTTCCCAAGTTGTAGACTAATTGTGGTGCTTCCCGAAGTTAAGAATGCTAACTGGTTTGTTCTTAAAGAAAAAAGTTGTTATTGGATATGTGGAACTACAACTAGAAAAGCCTTTCCCCCCCTTCAGCTGGTCAGGACCCTGGGGGTGGTTGTGAAAAAATCGGAAATGAAACTTTTGATGCTACAAAGCAATGCAAAAAGAGGCATCTGAATTGGCTGAAATCACCTTGCAAAATAGAATGGCTCTTGATATGATGCTAAGCACAGTTTTAAATACTAGTTGCTGTGTATATGTAGATCAGAGTGGCAGAATTTCTACAGACTTAGAAGAAATCTGGAAACAGACTAAAATGCTCCATGAGATACAAAAGGATGACACATCTAATGGATTTGAGGAAACATTTAAATTAACATTAAAACTTCCTGGTTCCCTGATCTGAGTCTATGGGTAAAAAAAAACACAACCAAACCACGTTATTGAGCATTGTAATAATTGCCTTGCTTTTGCATGTATCTATGTAATAATACAGTGGTTTTGGAAATGTTCTACAGTAGGGAGACAAAGTTATGAGATTGCATAGGTGCAATATTGCATAGGTGCAATAATGTCTCTCCTGTCAGGACCTCTGACATTTTGCAGCTGAGCATATCCTCGTTGTATCTGATCATCAATGGCTATAAGGCTTAATAAATCTTTTTCACCCGCTGATAAATGGATAGACGCAGCTCCGTTATCCCAAGCTCGCAAAATCCATGCCAGTATGCATTCCCCACTCTTTTGCTGATACACCTCTAAAAAGTCACTTAAGTCTTTCGGAGTGTAAGTACACGTGATCTGCACTTCCCTGTCTGCTTGTTCCTGCTCCCCCCTCATTTGTATGAGGGGTCGTGCTTCCACCACCTCACTGCTTTTTAAGTCTGGATCAAATTCCAACTCAATCTCGGAGTCTGAGGATTCACTCCAAATATTTTCATCCCATTCCTCATGATCCCATGACTGTTTTGTGGCGAGAGCACGAACTTGGGAAATCGAAAGCTTACTTTTCCCATATTTTTCCCTTTGTTCATTAACAATATACACTACCAACCGGTCTACATTATCTTGCAGCTCATAGCACCGCTCTGCTTGAGCAGTAATTACTTCCTGAGCAATCACCTTTGCATCTTTTAAACATCTTTAAATGTTCTACAGTAGGGAGACAAAGTTATGAGATGATGAGTCTAATATAAGAGAAACTACAGTGAAGTTCCTCTTCTATAGTCTCAAAGGGGGGACCCTGCTCTGTGTGTACATTGGCATCTTGCACACCAGGTAAATGACCCCGCTTTTGGGACAATAGGAGGATTGGAAAAGGGACAGCAGCAGGTGGCAGGTGATGATATTGTTTCAGCTGGAACAATTACAGCCCTGTGATTTGTATTCATCAAAGCCAGACACTACCAATGTTTATTTATAATTAAATAAATAGCCAGCCAAGTAAGTAAATAGTCAATTTTTAAGCACAGAAATGGATTCACAAGCCCACATACCCAAATCCAATCTCTTTGCCTGAGCACCAACGGCTCCAAAACCCACAACCACAGATGCAGCACTGCAGGCCTTTCAGAGACCAGCAATGATTTTTGGACAGTAATCTGGAGAAGCAGCAACTGTGGTGTTTGCAAGGATATTAGCAAGCAACAGTGTCCTGCCTTGCTTGCAGCACTGAAATTCCAACAGGAGATAAAACTGCTGTTCACCTGTCATTGTGTAATTCCTTCCCTTGCTCGTGTAGCATGGTAAACCATTTATGCTCCCCTCTCTCCCCCCTCACTTTTAATTATGCATGCAGATGGGCTCGCTATCCAAAGAGATTACTCTGAATAAATACTTTAATAACAAGTCACTGCAATTAAGGTAGGGAACAAAAACTTCTTCAGTCTATAAAATGGTGTTGAGTTACATATTTCCTTAACATTTTTATGATCTAATCATTGCTTCTGGCCAAATTCATGTTGCAATCATTTTTGCCAATCATGGCTGCATAAATAACTCACTGCTTTTTTATTCCCTATTATGACCCTGAGTTTTTTCTTTTTTTTTTTCTTCTTGTTGCTCTTGGGGGGGTGGGGGGTGTTTGCCAGGGGTTGGTTGGTTTGTTTTTCTTTCCTTTAAATGAAAGGCTACACAGAGAACAAGCGAAACATTTTAGGAAGGAATGGGAGGTTATTAAACCCTAATGTTTAAATCAATCAGGAGAGCTCCTAGAATATCTTTGCTCAGCACCTGGAAATACGGGAGGGTACAAACAATGATCTAAACAAGCTAACTGCTTTCCAGAGTCAGCCTGTCTGAAGCCTGAGCTGTTCTACATTTCAGTTCCTTTTGTCAGAGAGCACCAAAAGACTGAAGTGATTTGTGGTGGTCTCAGGAGTATCAGCCAGCTATGATGAATATAAACGGAATTTTTTATTCCCGTTGTAACCATAAGCAGTAATGTTTATAGTAGGTGAACATATTAGCCTGGACACATGGCATGAATTTTACTCTAGAAAAAGCCAGTTCATTTATACAGCCTAAGAGTTAAATGTTGGTATTTGAAGACAAATTATAGGGAAAATCATTTAAACCCATGTTATGTGGCAGTATATAAAAGCAGAAAGTCCTATCTTTATCAATTTTTTATGGCCCTCTTAATTCACTTTGCTTCCATCAACCCCTTCCCCACAAAACAGATTTTACCCTCCTCTCCCACCAGCTAGCACACTGCTGGCACAAGGAATGAGTACCCTAAACAGCCTTGGGGCACACAACTGATGGTCATGCACCTACCCTCACTCTTGCTACAGTGTTACTATCAGTCCTGCTGGAAAACTAGGCAAGATTGCCCTCACTCCCCAGCTTAGCACATACATGGTGCAAGTGTACCATAAAGAGATGCCCAAATGAAAACGCGATTAGAGTACCGCCGCGAAGCGCACCAACCGGACCCATGCCGCCACAGCCCACCCCCAAGTGGCAACTGCTCTCTTTGCCCCGGCTAGCTCCTCTTATAGCTCGGGCATGGGTCATGTGGTATGGAATACCTGCCCCCTGCCGGCTCCTTGGGGAAATTAACCCCATCCCTGCCGGAACCAGGACAATTGTTGCATACCACTTGGCTGCCTTCGACTCCAGTTCATATTGAAGCTCTAGCATGTCCGGCACGGCAGCGCTCAGCGGTGGCGTGACTTCATTCAGGCCACGATAATCCACTGTTAGTCTCCATTCTCCATTAGATTTTCGCACTGGCCATATGGGACTATTAAAGGGTGAGCGAGTCTTGCTGATCACTCCTTGAGTCTCTAATTGACGAATCAACTTATGGATAGGAATCACAGAGCGAGTCTTGCTGATGACTCCTTGAGTCTCTAATCGACGAATCAACTTATGGATGGGAATCACAGAATCTCGGTTAGTGCGATACTGCCGTCGATGCACCGTTGTGGTAGCAATCGGCACCTGTTGTTCTTTGACCCTCAACAGCCCTACCACAGAGGGGTCCTCCGAGAAACCAGGCAAGGTGGATAACTGTTCAATTTCTTCCGTCTCCAAGGCAGCTATGCCAAAAGCCCACCGGTATCCTTTTGGGTCCTTGAAGTATCCTCTCCTGAGATAGTCTATACCAAGGATGCATGGAGCCTCTGGGCCAGTCACAATGGGATGCTTTTGCCACTCATTCCCAGTTAAGCTTACTTCAGCTTCCAGTACAGTCAACTCTTGGGATCCCCCTGTTACTCCAGAAATACAAATGGGTTCTGCCCCTCTGTAATTTGATGGTATTAAGGTACATTGTGCACCAGTGTCCACTAGAGCCTTATACTCCTGTGGCTCAGATGTGCCAGGCCATCGAATCCACACAGTCCAATAAACCCGGTTGTCCCTTTCCCCCACCTGGCTGGGGGCAGGGCCCCTCTAATCCGGATCATAGTATCCGTTATTCACTTGTGGCAGAAATGACTTGGAAGTCCCTTCAAGAGGGTCAGAGGCGAGATCAAGCCTTCCACTTTGTCTGGGGTGCTGTCTGCTGGA
>NW_009649730.1:7253-16610 GCF_000708025.1 Charadrius vociferus | reverse complement strand
CTTTCAAATATTCTATTACTTTATCAGGGTCCTGTAGTTGTTCGAGGGTGAAGTCCCACACCATTGGGGGTGAGAAATTCTCTAGATGCCTGCCCATATTCTCCCACATGCCATGCCACCCCTGCCTATCCAGCCTCGGGGCAAATCTCTGGGTGGTAGTCTTAAACAATTGTTTAACCCTAAACAAGATCTGGAAAACATTCAGGAGGCATAGCAATAGAAAGATGCTGGTTTGAGCATCCCAAGGATATTCAAAATTCTCAAGAGGTGTCATACCTGGCCCAAAGGAGAAAAGGGAGGCAAAAGAGCCGGGGAAAGTATCTCCCCCTGTTTCTCCCATAGTTTGGGTGATATTATTAATAACTTCTGAGAGATGGTAACCAAGGTATGGACAAGACAGCAATAGTGCATAGACACCCCAACAAAGCCACTTCAATAGTGATGTTATCATATCATAAGCTGATATTGCACACGACAGCAAAATTATGGCCCCGATCCCTCTCCCCGAGATAACAAACAGCATCACGGGGAGTACATAGAGCATATAAGAATTTGCAAAACACAGCCACGCAAACAAACAAAGTAACATTGTAACCAGCAACTATCTAACCAATATGGGAAATGGATACAAGAAATTTGTTATCTCAACCCTCCATGCCCTACGTTGGGCGCCAAAAAGGACTGTCGTGGTTTGGCCTCAGCCAGCAACAAAGAACCACGCAGCCACTCGCGCAACTCCCACAGCCGTGGAAAAAGAAATCGTCAGGGCAAAACTCGTAGGTTAAAATAATGCAATTTAACAGAACAGCAAAAGTAAAGATGAAAACGCGATTACAGTACCGCCGCAAAGCACACCGACCGGACCCACACCACCACAGCCCACCCCCAAGTGGCGACTGCTCTCCTTGTCCCGGCTAGCTCCTCTTATAGCTCGGGCATGAGTCACGTGGTATGGAATACCTGCCCCCTGCCGGCTCCTTGGGGAAATTAACCCCATCCCTGCCAGAACCAGGACACACCTATATCTTAACATTACCTGCTTTTCGCTTGTCTTCTCCCTCATTCTTACTGTACAGTAACACTGACCATGAGCTAACACTTTCCTCTGGGCTTAGACAGGTTTTTGAAAGCATCTCTTTTCAGTCTTTAAATGCTGAGCCTTGTGTTAGAATGAGACAATTAACAGGTCAAGAGATCTTCAGCTTACCAAACTTCTATGGCATTGTTGCAAAAAGAGTTGGAGTTGTGTGGGAGGCAAACGACTGCAGTAGCTGTGTGTGTGTGGCTGAAATGCAGCCCTGGCTTGCAGCTATATTGAACTAATTCAGCTACTTTGGTGTTAACTTTTATTTTTGTCTGTTTTAGCATCACCTAACGGTAACAATAATTCTGAAATCACGTCTTTGTCTGACCTAATATTGCTTCTTTATAACAATAGTCAGCCCTCAAAATTTAAAGCAGCATACTGGTAGTACTAGAATAAAATTGATGGGAAGATGGTGGTGAGATGATTTAAGACAGAACTCTCATGGAGTCAATGATCAGTAACTGGAACATGGAACTTCTTTTTTTTCATGAGATAAAGTTAATTCCATTTGAATAAATACTTAAGGTGACATGAATTGAATTATTCAAACTGTCGTTCTCAGTATTAACTCTAGGTTAATATTGCATGATGCCTCTGGTTTCATTATAGGAGTTTTAAGTACATAACTTTTTATAATAAATTCAATACCTAGAAGCCGTACTGAAACTGGTTTACCTTTTACCAACCCATAAAAAGATACATTAACTGTAAAGTGAATATTAAAGTGGTCACTAAAGTTGACTCAGACAGATTCAGAGATATCTCTTGTGAAAAGGAAGCGAAGAGCTCTACTGAACAATAGGCTTTTGCCCTGATGTTAATAGAAAATACCATCTATATTAAAAGGTAGTTAAACCTCTTGTATCAAAAATGATTTTTGGATGTTCTTTCTGCAGCTCCCAAATGTTCAGTCTTTGCCATTTTCAGAAGCTTTACACAGAGATGTAAAGAAAATTGCCCTTGTTCTAGGTAATCAGGTCTGACCTAGTTATATAGTCACTGCTTCACTGTCATCTCAAACAGTAGCAAGAATCCAGTTTACTTTGGTAAGTCTCTTGCTGATGAATCTGTAGATGTTCTGCAGTGTAGGGTAGGACCTGAGTCACAAAAGTTGGACAGGCGGCTGAGTTTCTGCAGGACTGGGATTATTGAGCTACTTCACCTAAAAGAAAGATTATACTGTTGTCCCAAAACCCGTGGGATCGTTTACCCGGTGTGCAATACAATAACACACAGAGTCAAGGTATTAGCTAATTATTAGCAGTTCTGCGCAGAAAAGGGTGCTAGGAGGTATCTCCACAAAGCTAGCACACCCAGCATTGAAACAGTCATTCATTTATACAGTGTAAATTAGCATAATTAACATATTCATTGTTTATCAACTTTTTACTGGTGCTCATAATTCCTTATCTTGAAGCTGATTGGTGTAAAATGTCCTCGTCTTCAATTAAAGGTCCAGTGTCTCTTAATTTTACTGTGCAGGCTCAGTAGGTGAGGGTCTTCAAGCGGAGGCGGGTGTCCTAACTTCTAGAGGAGTGGTTTTCATATTATAATTAGTCAAATTCACCTTAAAGACACATTTCATGTGGTATAGCCAAGTTTCTTGGGCAATCAGCCCACTGAAGTTTCTGCTACCTGGTTTTAGGTCTGGTTGTTCTATCCCATTTTCTTGTCAAGAATCATTTACCCAAATGATTTACACAGTTACAATCATAGAGGTTTCGATATCAATACCTGTAGTCTCAGCATTGCCTATTAATGTTAACCTTTGAATTTACAAGTACAGCTGGCAGCTTTTGTTTCTTATTTGTGGAAGATTATCAACACATCTGCTAATTCCCTTTATTTACATAGATCCTTGTTGTGCATGAGTTTTAACCTGGGTTCTTCCCCCCTGTGTAGAAATGGCACGGATATGTTGGGATTGTAGACAGAAAGGAATATCAAGAATTTATTTTCAATGGGATATCTGCTCTCCCCCTTTCTTGTGTATTACATCATCTGCCTCCTGTTTAGTGTTTATATTTCAGTAATGCCAGAGGCCCTCATCAGGAACGAAGTACTGTTGTGTACTAAGCACTATGCAAGCATACTGAAAGACATGGTCTGCTTTGGGAAGATTGTAAAATCTTAAGAAGATTAACTTTTGGGAGGAGGCTAATTTTTTTTTTTGTACTTTTTTTTTAATGTTACTGTTTCTCTTGAATCACTTGTTCATCTTAAAAATTGTTGACACAGTTGTGGTGTCATTTCACAGTAAAGTCCAAAGGAAGCCTTTTTCTTGCAAGGACTAGAAAGCTTGTCCATATCATTGTAATTTTTTACCTTTTTACCTTAATAAGGGTGATTACATACTAAAGCTTCAAACATTGGTTATTTGATTTACTAATTTTTTCCTTTGAAAAGGATATTGAAACAAGTCAATCTTCAGAAGCCCTTCCTTTCTGATTGTCCTCAAACTTTCCCATTCCTCTTTTTTTCAACACAGGTCACCTTTAAACACATTCTTAGCTTGCCTAAATAATAATAAAAAAATAATCCTACATATGCAAAGGGTTTTGAATGCTATAAGGTATATCAGACTTTGTCTGTTTACCCAGCTGTATGGGAACAATGGATGAGTCCATCTGAAAGATACTTGAGAACTGGGATAATAAATAAAGAACTAATTTGACTGTAGACCCAAAAGTATTGGAATAATTTTACAAGGCCAGACAGAGACAGAGTTTTAGCATGAGTAAATATCAGAAATAGCCTTGCCTTACCTGTGTTACTTTCAGCAAATCCTCTGATCTCTCTCTGTGACTCTCTTATCTGCAACAGGGAGATAATGTTTTTGTCCTCATTCTTTCTATTTTCTACTGAGAATGTCAGGTTTTGGGTGCTTCTTCATGTGTGTTCAAAGTGATTAGTGATGATATTTCAAACTTAGGGTGGTCTGGAGTAGACTACCTTGTAATAGGATGAAGAAAAATCATGTTTTTTCCTTTCACCTCTAGGTTAATAAGTCATAGTTAATTTACCCGTCTTTTCTAAAAAATGCTAACACCAAACAGCAATGCAGATGGACATAAATATTTAAATGAAAAGGAAACATCAGTATTGAAATATCCGCGTATTGCTAACATTCACAATAGAACTCCACCTGCGCTCAATCCCCTGGAAATGTGTGGCATGGTAGAACCAACCGTTTGGCTTGCATAAAAGCCCTGTCTGCTTGCATGCTGTGAGTGATGCTGTATTCGTGGTGATAAGCACTTCACTCTCAGCTCACTGCTTAAGCGAGGTGTGAGCAGTTCACTGCTTAACTGAGATCTGCGCCATTTCACAGTCTCTTTGTTCTATTGTCTTTAATCAGCCTTGTCTCTAGTCTCTTTAGGGTCTTTTGATTTCCTTTTACTTTTCTTTGAAGATTCCTCTTTTGGTTTCATCCACTTGGCTTTAAAAACTGTGCCTCCTGTGGAAATGTTTTCCTTAGGTGGCCACTCATCTCTGGTATGTATTTTTCTGTTGGGGGACAAATCTGGAAAGAAGACAGTGACATTTATGTTCATGGTTACAGAAAACGAGCCTGAAAATTTTGTAGGGACTGAGGCAAAAGAAGGGTTAAGTGTGGTAGAACTAAAAGGCCATAAGCCGTGTGAGGAATAAGCAGCTGCAGCACTGTTTTGGCAGATGAGGAAGTTGTGTGAAGTAGCTCCCTAGATAAGGAGGTGCTGCTCACAGGGAGGAGAGATTCCCTTTTTGGTGGGAACATGATCTTTTAGAGAGCGCGATGGTGTAAACAAGTAAAGTAGAAAATTACTGGCCTTGGTAGAAAAGTATATAAAGAGCACGCTTGCTTAAGAAAGCTGATTTCGATCCTGCATATGGGAGTCCGTGTCTTTCAATCCGCCACAAAATTTCAATAGAGAACTTATCTCATTAAATGAGCTCATGAGACTGCAAAGGTAGAACAGCCTGTGAGCAACTGAGCTCACTCTTCTGGATTTTAAGTGACAGCTGCGGAGGTCACTTCTTTTCCTGAGATCCATACATTCATCAAATAAAGCACAACACTCCACTGTTAATACAGCTTCTTGGCTCAATTCTTCCTTTTGGATACTTATCCTTCAGTGCTTATTCAGTTAGGCACTCTGGGACTTCTGGTGATTTGTGGATTTGAAGTATTTGATAGTGTCCCTTGTAATGAGTGTGTACATTCAGGCATGGGGTTGAAGGAGACAGAACAGGTATTTTGATATGTAACTTTTGCATTAAGTGTGGGTACACTGCCTTGGAGTCCCTAGAGATTTTGAGGCTGAGAGGACCTGGGGTGCACAGTACTATTCAAGTAGCAACATGCACGTCCATATATGTGAGAAAGACTTGCTTGTGTATCTGACCAGGACTGCTAATGCAAAAATCCTCCTGTTCTGTGTGCCTGGGAGCACATGCAAACATCATGTGAATGTATAGACAGACTGACTTGTAAGTAACCTCTTGTTTTTCAAACCAATATGTAGCACCTGGTGAAGACACAAACCTATAGCTGAAACACCAGCACATGTTCAGCATTCACGCTTGAATTGATATACGTGTAAGATGTAAGCAAGCTTTGAATATAATACTGTCTCTGGCTGTGAAACTGTATTTTTTTCTAAATTTTCTAAATCTTAATACAGAAATAAGAGCCAGTTTGTTTGGATTTTTTTAAAATATTTATTTTTACCTTGAACATTCTAGTTAATCAACAGATGCCAGCCTTTTGTAACATTATCTTAGGTCCTTTGTGTAGATTCTGAAGCTTCAGGTAAAATCAGAACCAGTGGTATGTCTCGAGGAAGTCCTTTTTACTTGAGGAAATGAGAGTTCAGGCACACATGCAGAAAGGTATTTAAATATTTAGGCCTTTGTTTTTCATTTTATCCATGGGAATGTCATCAAAGGGACATGAGAAGTTTTGATTAATATTTTACATTACTTGTGCTGACCATGAGAATTCTGCATACAAGCGTGCTACTGGGACTGCTGCTGTGGTCTCCTGGGTAGGTGAGGGCAGGCAAGCAGATGAATTGGGATCTAATTCTGTTCTGTTACTGTCTTGCCATCAATTTATTTAATTGCTTTCAGGCTTGGTTTCTTGCTCTTTAAATAGGAGATGATTCCCACTGTTTGTTAGAGCATGTAAGCTCAGTGAATTTAAAATGCTGCATAAATGCAAAGATGAATTGTTGGTCTAGTTATGAGTTTAAGATACTGTAAGGAGAGCTCAGTTGGTCTGGGACTTCTCTGTACATAAGTTAATTTTTGTAAAAAGGTAGTCTTTTTTCCTGTGCTGGGTTAGAGAGAACAAGTACTCAACACGGGGAAAACCCTCAGATGCTGTATGACACAGGGCAGATATACATATTATATGATTCATTTCACGGGCATGTTTATTCATCAGAGGTAAAAAGGATCACGTCATCTGAAATGAAGAGTCTGCACTTCTGTAAGTAAAACACGAGAAGAAAACACTAGAGTCCTCTATTAGCTAGACACACACCTATGCATTCTTATAAACTGTTTTTTAAGCATTCATTCTATTGTAACAGTGTAACCAAAGTACTGTCATTGTAACAACATGCTTATTTATAACTATAACTATAACTGTTGAGGACTACAGATTTTCTTTTAAAATATTTCAAAACATAGATATTTTAGTGCTTTGTCAGTCAGGCTAAGTAATTCAGTGTGTTATAAGTTAGTCTCACAAAGTGAGGCGAGGAGACAAAGCCAATTAAAATTGAAGGATTTATTAGCAAGCAGCAGCAAGCAAAACAGCGCTGGGCGGCCCGGGAGTCTCACTCCGCCGACGGCGCGCACTTAGGTTACAAAAGTCTTTGGTTTTATACTCTTCTACTTCTGGTGTAGGCGTTTCTCTTAGTGGTGTACTCTGCGTCTGCGCGGTTTGTTGCTAGGGGGTCGTCCTTTTTCTTCCTTTGCTTTTTGGTGGTCGCAGGGATGAAGGCTCCATGTCTTCCTGAGCCTCCCAAGTCTTATCACAATTTATGATGTTAGCAGGACTTGACTGAGCCCCCCCCTTTCCTTTCCTCCCAAGCCTTTTCACAATTTATGATGTTAGCATAACTCGACCTCGCAGCCTGGCCTTGTTTGCTTAGCAGATGTTGGCTATCTTGCCCCATCCTGCCAAGCAGCTGCCTTTCATGAAACACTGTAACAATGAGAGTTTTTAGGTTTGGTGAACAAACAATACTGAGCTTGTCACAAGTGGACAGTAGCATATTAGAAAGTTACTTACTGATTCCTTCTTCCTAACGATGTGTGTGATTGGAGCCTCAATCACTCTTGGGTTTCTGTAGAAAGCAAGAGTGAAAGTGTGAGGCACCTCTAGAAGGTGACTCAAATCCAGCTGATGATTCAGTTTAGAAGAATCTGGGCATCTTTTTTTTTTTTTTTTCTGAAATCCTCATTATTTTATCAAATATCAAGATACTTATTTTACTTTTTCACGAATGATTAGATGGCATCATCAATAAGATGATCAACGCTGAACACAGTAATTCTAAGTAATAAGTAAGACCATGTTTTTCTTGGTGTGGCTTGTTGATTTTCAGACATATCATTAAAGCTGTTTACATGTTGAACTAACCCCTTATGTTAAAATTAGTAAATATTGTAAGTATTCCTTTTAATTTGTCTTCAACCTTTTGGACCCATGAGTCTAAACTTGTGCGTAGGAGCATATTCCAGGTGGCAGGCTGCCAAACAGACCTGGCAAAAGCAGTGTTGTTTATTATGCCCTTTATACTTTTTTCCTAATAGGAGAAAGTGAATAGATTGAAATAAGGTGAATAGTTCTGTTATAATAAACTAGTAATAAAGAGTTTAAGGATATTATGGAGATGTTTTGAAATGCCAGAAACACTGTAAAATGGGGATCAGGTCGTTTTTTAAACAAACAAACAAAAGCCCGGGAAAAATCTTTCCTTACCTAGTGGAGGTTCTGATGAAGTCACCAAGCCTTTTCCTCTGTGTTAGTGAAAGAACCTTTCTGTATTATAGTTGGATGGACAGAAAGACTCGAGACACTTGAGTGAGAGCTACAGCGGGACTTTCCAGCCATCATGGTAGATAAGCTATTTCACAGTGGTAGGGGGAGAAAAAAGCACATCCTACTGTCTTCAGGGAGCAAATGAGATTCAGTTATTTGGGTGGCAGAAGCTGCCCGAAGTAGGAAACATCTCACTATCTATGCTAGCAAATGTGAGCCAGTGTAAGACCAGGAAGCTGCTGCTATGTGTGACAGCCCCTCTGGGGCCAGAGGTCACTGTCCTCTTGGTGCCTGCACGAAGCCTGGCACAGAGCTGGGAGCTGCTGCTGCTGCCAAAACAACCATCACCGCCATGGGACGAGAAAATTTTCTTTTTGTGATGGTGTCCTAGTTCAGGCAGGGATGGGGTTAATTTCCCCAAGGAGCCGGCAGGGGATGAAGGTATTCCATACCAAGTGACCCATGCCCAGGCTATAAGAGGGAGCTAGCCAGGGGAGGGGAAGGAAGTCGCTGCTCAGGGGCGGGCTGGAGCGGTCCAGGTCTGGTCGGTGAGCTGCGGTACTGTAATCACGTCTGTATATCCCTTTATCGGTGTTATTGTTTTTCTCTTCCCTTTTGCTGTTCTCTTAAACTGCCCTATCTCAACCCACGAGTTTTTCCTTTTCCTTCCGATTTTTCCCATGACTGTGGGGGTCGAGTGAAAGGCTGCTTGGTTCTTTGTTGCCGGCTAAGACAAAACCACGACAGTCCTTTATGGCGCCCAACGTGGGGCACGGAGGGTTGTAATAATGACAGATCTGACCAGAGCTTGTTAAAATGAATTTCTTATGTGCATTTCTCATATTAGTTAGATAGTCGCCGGTTACAATGTTGCTGCGTTTGTTTGTGTGGCTGTAATGTGAATTCTTATATGCTCTAATACTCCCCATGATGCTGTTTGTTATCTCGGGGAGAGGGATCAGGATTATCATCTTGCTGTCCTGTGCAATATCAGCTTATGATATGATAACATCACTGTCCAGGTGGCTTTGTTGGGGAGTTTATGCAGTACTGCTGTCCTGCCCATACCTCGGTCACCATCTCTCTCTGAATTTATTAATAATCACACCCAATCTATGGGAGGAAAAGGGGGAGATAATTTCCCCGGCTCTTTTGCCTCCCTTTTCTCCTTTGGGCCAGGTATCACAGCTTTTGAGAATTTTGAATATCCTTGGGATGCTCAAACCAGCATGTT
>NW_009649730.1:0-6618 GCF_000708025.1 Charadrius vociferus | reverse complement strand
GGGCATTGACAAGGCGATTGGGAAAAAGACACAAGCCCTCAGCCTCTGGAGGCGACTCCTGTCAGGTGTGAGGGAAAGGTATCTCTTCAGTGAAGATGTTGTATGTCGTCCAAGCAAGTGGACCGCCATGGAAAAAGGTATCCAGTATCTGAGAGAATTAGCTGTACATGAGATGATTTGCTACGACCCAGATAACGTGCAGTTACCCACAGATCCGGATGAAGTCCAGTGCACAAGGCCCATATGGTGAAAGTTTGTATGTAACGCACCATCATCGTATGCCAACTCCTTGGCATAAAAAATATTTAAAATACAGCTTAAAACATGACATATAAAATTAACATTAAGAAAGCGTGCAAGCAAATCCCGATTGTCCAAATGTCAGTTATGTGATTATTAGTGGGAAGGGCAATAGTTAACATGAGCTTCAATGGGAGCTGATATATCCCTGAAATTCTTCTAACATTCGGTCAACATTGTAACTGTTAAAACTTCCTGTATTGGAAGATTAAAACCTTGTTCATTCACACAATCATTCTACATTAAGCAATGTATTTTTACAGCCACCATAGTTTAAGAGTCCAAAGTCCTGCTTTGCTTACTGATTAAGTAAACATGAAGCTTCAAATAGGAAAAAAAAATGTTCATTTGTTTAAGACACATGCAGAATAGCTCTAGGTATGATAATTCTCCATAATGTGCTGGTACATTTACTGCAGAATGTGTTCGTAAGAAAAAAAACACCTTAATATTAGATCTTACTCTTCTGTTCTATTGAACTTTTGCTAAAAGCATCAGGATTATCTTTTTTTTATCCCCTGGAAATTAGCCAGCCAATATACAACACTGCCACAAAAATATTTAAGTCATTCAGGTATAACAAGAGCACACAGGTACTATGGCAATAGAGTCTTTAGACAAATACATAGGTAATGACAAATATTTTCATAATCTGCTTAAAAAAAAGTTATACGGGTGAAAAAAAATGTATAGGACAACAAGTCCTACAGATTTGCATTCCACAGAAAAAGTAATGTGCCTAAATGCTCACATCAGATATTTCTTAATGTGTTCAGGAGCACAAATCTTGGATTTACAAGTTGTTAGTTACCTGAGAGAAGTGGTATTTGGCATTTCACTAAACTGTAATTTTATGACCAAGAAATATGCAATTGAATGTATCCAAGTAATACATTTTATGCAGTTTGTTAGTAAAGTATTAAGGTTGTAGGTGGGGGGGACACCAAAAAAATCAGAAATGCAAAGGTTAAGATTTCAACAGCCACATTTACATGTCATACTGCAAGTACTATATATTTTATAGAATAAATTAGTTAATTTCATCATTGAATGTAAGTCACAGAATTAAGAGTTCATTTATGGCTCTTAAGAGATAATAACCTCATTGGAGATAGAGTTGGCTTTGAGAAGAGGGACTGCTAGCATGCAGTGGTGGCACTCTTACAGAGGCCAGGAACAGATTTCCGGGGAGAGGGACGTTAGGCAGGGAACAGAGTTTTTTGTTACGGGTGAGGTTTCATGAGAAGACACAGCCAACCTAATGCGCAACTGCTGCCAAAGACATGCTCCTGCTCACCCTGCGAAGTCAAATTCCTTCCATCTGCACCAGCTCTGCAGCTCTCCCAAACCTCTTACTCACTCCAAGGGCTCAGCAAACTGACCCAGAAATGCAAAGGGTCAGTTAAGTGCAAGAGCTGGCATGAAGGGAGCAGAGGGAATAGGCTGCTGGGAGAGGGGGTCACCTCTTCCAGCAGCAGTGACCTGTCTGGTAGGGTCCATCCATCTGACAAAGTCTCGACCCTACTCTCTCTCCAGCTCCATTCTTAAGCCTCAGGCTTTTAAGTCTACACCAACTACTCCCAGCTTACTCATTGCTGAAATATTTTTAGCCCTCTCAAGCTGAAGTAGGACAGACAACTACAGTTCCTTGCTTCCCCAAAATCTGGGGGGGGAAAAATGTGGGAGGAAAAAGCACCAATCTCTAGCATACCCACTGACCTGTACTGTTCCCAGTACAATGTTCTACACATCAGCTCCACATCCTTCTGTGAGCGATGTTCACGCGACAGCAGTTCAAATACTCACTGGTCTCTTCACCTAGAGTTGAAGTTTTTAAAATGTTGCAAATGCCAGGCCACTCTGCAAGGGCTATTTGCTGAAGTTCTGCCTTTCTCAAATCACTTCTTGTAAGAGGGAAAAAAAGAAAAAAAAAAAAAGGTAGAGGACTTTTTCTTTAGAGATAATTTTTTTTAGCCTGTGTCATTCAAGGACAACATTCAAGAAATCAAACTATCCAGGCACAGATCAAAGTCAACCCTAACATGTTTCTTCTGCCTTCAAAATTAAGAAAAATAAAATAAGTGGCTTGCACCTATGTGAATCATTGTTCTGTGAAAGGGTAAAGACTAGTAACTTCTATGAAGGTTTATTATCTAAACTCTGAAAACTGAAGGTAATAAAATGTTTTATGAACAACTTCACTTCACTTGTTCGTATATAACTGAGTTTATGTGGACTCCTTGGTACAGTGATGCTAAGAACCTGTAGGGAACTTTCTGCACATCAACTTTTCAAGGTATTAAAGAAATCTGGTGTGGGTCTGAACCTTATGAGCCTTCAATTCAAAACACAATCTCTTTCTGCTCCAAAATCCTCAGGAAGCACATTTCTGAAAACACTATAAAGCAGCAAGTCACATACAGTAAGATAGTGATTTCCAATCTAAAGCCTGACAGTTACATTCTAATTTACACTTGAATATTTTAATGTTGTTATCCAGTCAGTAAATTAAGTCAAAATGCAAGAATAAAAAGGGAAGATGCATAGGGAAAAAGGACACAAGGTCCATAAAAGTTAAGAACTTCACTTCTGTTTGAAGCATCAGGATTATGTTGTTGAATGCCACAGCTCTCATATAAAGGAATTGTTTAATACATTCCCATTCTGGGACATTAAATTTACATTGTTTGGGAATGTGGTATTGTAATTAGTTCATTACTCGATTACACTTTGAAGTGAGCCAAGACTGCATATGGTGCATACAAATTAGTTAAGTTATGGTTACCAACCCAAAAAAAAGCTACAGAGTTAAGAACAAAGTTAGGGACAAAGCCTGGGCAGTCCTTTGGAGCTTTCAGGAAACATGTAAAACATCAAATTCAAATCTAGTCTCTGGACTTACTGATGTCAGGTGGGAACACAAATAAAAAATGTAGTTTCCTAAACAGCTGAATGAGTTGTTTTCAAAAAACAATCTTTCCGCCTCCACCCATACCACCTGTAGGGCAACTGTTAAAATTGATCCTAAAAAAAAAAGAAATAAAAGATATAAGATTTCCTACCCTGGTTAAATTCACCAGTATGATTTATTCCTAGTACTAGTAATTTTTTTAATTTCTTTTATAGACAGCCTGAGTTTTATATCATCTACCAAAATGCTCTGTTCCACCCAGATGATGAAATTCCCCAAGTTCACTTTAAAGATACTGAAAAATATTGAAATGCACAATATAAATATAGTGCATCTAAAATTGTCCAAACAAAAAGATAGCTAGTAAGATTTAAAGAGAGCAAGGAAAGTATTTAAACCTAAAACTAATTCCCAACATAGCACATGAACTCAGAGAAGTTTGTATCATACTTTCAAAATGCAAACACATTTTAGGGTACCAGATTTGATCCTATGTATTGAAAATCCTTTCCACAGGATATGCCAATCAAACTGGACAGCTTATCTGCCATGTTCTCTGGTTCAAAGGTGGGCAAGGACAAAAATATCACACGCCATCATATGCCAGCAGATGTGCCTGGATCAATAAATGCAAATACCATCTCAGAGCTTGCACTTTCCATTCCAAGTGGAAAACACATCTCCAGCCTTATCTTCATTAATACAAACAAAAGGACACTTAAAAGCAAAGAAAAAAGAAAATAAAGGATTATTCTACAGCCTGGCTGTGCCAACAACTTTCTTCTAGTGAAAAGAAGGGAAGAATGCAACACAAAAGGCAAGTTATGCCACTATGCACACTAGCAAAAATATGCGTTTTCATAAGAATGAACACAAAGAATCTGACAAAAGAAAAATTAAGAACTTGAATGTACAAAATACAAACCCCACAAATCATCATAAGCTACTGGTCCTGGCATGGGCCATACAAATTTTTACTTTTGGCTTAAGAACTGCAACATCAGGAGATTTTCCTTACTGGCAAGAAAGAGTTTGTTCAGAACATACTCACTCCTTTCAGGGGAGTTCTGCCATCATCTATAGTGACTTTCAGGATTTAAAGATTTCCTTTGGCATTTGCTTAGATGGCACAGCTACCCAGCCTCTTCCACTGGAAACTGGTAAGGAACTTGTTACTCATGTATTTGTCTATCAGCCGGTAAATGTATGATCCTTCTTTATGGAAAAAAGGAGCCTGGAGACTCAGCCATACACAATTCTTTATGGAAAAAAGGAGCCTGGAGACTCAGCCATACACAATTTCTGTAGAAAACGGTCCCAGCATCTGAGAACAAGACCACACATTTCATCATGTACGACAGAAAATAATCTCAACTTGTGCTGTGTGAGAATATGAAGCCAAAAGAAGGTAATGCACCTATCACCATCCACACAGAGTGCTATTTTTCCTTTTACATATTTAGAGTGCAAAATTAAACAAATAAAAGGAACACTGCATAATTTAGCTTTCGTTTTCTATCAAATTGCTCATAATTGTAACCATAAAATGATAATATTCTTCCATATGTGCATCTGCAAAGCCGACAAAAGCACTGTTCAGCCCCTGCGACAAGAAAAATGGACCTGTCGCTCCATCTAGTGACCTTTCTGGATATTACCGCTCTCCTAACAACTTGCACAGAGCGCTTGTCAAATTTTGAGGTTAATTTTGTTACAGAGAGGGATCTAACGCATCACTTTGAAACATGAAAATCTGCCATGCAATCCTCCTGCTACCGTTCTTCCTCAAATTAGACTCTCCTCCATCCACACAGGCAGTCACAGCTTTACATAAAATACCCACCACTGGAAACACTTGCTGGTTTAGTTGAAGGCCTTTGAGAATAAATAAAATCTTTCACAGTAGCCACTGTTACTGTTTACACAAAGCCGTTTGTCATATCAGTACTACTTGATATTAAAACAGCCATGTTCTTTACTGTAATTTGACAACAGAGCTCCTGGCAGAAGCCCGAGGAGAGATAAGGTGCTTTTAGCCTATATGGGAGTTGAGATATCTGAGAAAGAATGCTCAGCCTGTTATGTTTAGACACAATAAGAGTTATTTAACAAGATAAATATGAGCTGGAGTCAGATGTGTGGAGGAAAGGAGATGAAGACACAAAAGAGAAATGGAATGTAAAACCTGAACTCACGGAGAACAGAGCTACAGCACCTCCATCTCAATTAAAGAATGCACATAGTAAATCAAAAAGGTGTCTGCTTTGCAGGGAATGAGAATGTAAGATCACAAAACATCAACTCGTATAACGAAGCTAATCAGGTTTGGTCTCGGTTACTATCAGAATGGGGATCACCTGAGAACACAGTGTTGCTTCCTTGCAGGAAAACAATCAATCATAACTCTTAATTTTATATATTTGATGTCTCTCACTGAACCTTTTCCTTACAACCCACAAATGGGAATAATGCTGACAGAGAAAAGCAGACTCTCCTTCAGCCAAGCTCCCACCACTCTCAGAAAAAGAGATTCCTCGTTCAGGTCCTGGCCGCTATGGGGAATTCTTCTGTTTGCTGCTTCTTCACATGGTTGCTTCTCTGTATCTTTCACAGTCTGCATCAGGCTTGGGTATTTCAACTTTCCCCTTTTAAACTTACCCTTTTAAACTTGAACATACTCAGACAAGAGCACGTAGATTTTAATCTGACTATCCGCAAATGGTGCAAGTGACAAGATGAAAAATCTGTAAATGTTACTGGACCAAAATAGAAAAAAAATAAATACCAGTGAGCCAAGAAATCTTGCCCTTCTTATCGAACTGCAATCAATGTTATAGCTAGAACAGCACAGAATGTAAAAATCACAGATCATTCTAGATAATTGCATGTTTTCTTTTAAAACTATTGCTATTTTGACAGTCTTTCTAACCTTGTTAGAACACAATCTGCATGCTGTTGATGAGACAAATGCAATGCTCCTTTTCCTAAAATGCAGCTGAGGTCAAATCAAACTCCATACGAGCACACAAATACTAATTTTAAAGGTGTCCCTAAACCCAAAATAAGGAAAATATTCCATGTCAGAGTGCACCAAAGATTTTCTTTTCTAGCATGGGCTGTACAAACCTCTAATTAGATAAGTATTTCAGAATGACATCAGAAGCCTCAGAAAGTTGGTCCTTTCTTGTAAAAACTGGCGTTAAACATGCCAAACTGAAAAGCACTGGTTTCACTGAACTTAAGCCAGTGAAAAAAAGCTTTAATAACAGCCTCATTATAACAGTATCACAGAATGGTAGGGGTTGGAAGGGATCTCTGGAGATCATCTAGTCCAACTCCCCTGACAGAAAAGGGTCACCTAGAGCAGGTTGAACAGGGACACATCCAGGCAGGTTTTTAATGTCTCC
>NW_009649729.1:0-235 GCF_000708025.1 Charadrius vociferus | reverse complement strand
GTAGTGCTTACACTAAGTCAAGGACTTCTCAGCTTCTCATGCCCTGCCAGCAAGAAGGCTGGATGTGCACAGGAAGCTGGGAAGGGGCACAGCCAGGACAGCTGTCCCAAACTGGCCAACGGGATATTCCATACCCTATGATGTCATGCTCAGCATAGAAATTGGGGGTCTGCTGCTCAGGAACAGGCTCGGCATCAGTCAGTTGGTAGTGAGCAATTGTTTTTCATTTGCATCA
>NW_009649728.1:323818-324677 GCF_000708025.1 Charadrius vociferus | reverse complement strand
TGTGATTCTGTGATTCTGTGAAAGGGATGCCCAAACGTGCAATGTGAAAGCACCAGCCTCTCAAACGCTTGTGCATGTGGCTAATTCCCATTAAAAAGAGGGGTGTGTGAGAGTGCCTGACCACTGCTATGGGGTCAGAACAAAGGACGAAATGGGTAGGAGGAGGAAAAGGGTGAAATGAGGAAATTCACCACCCATTGCACATCTCCTCATACCCAGACGGGTGTGGGACTCCCAGGAGGAGGATCTCACCCTGTCTCCATCAAGAGCAAGGGATCTGGCTGCTGCGTTTTCTGGCTTTTCGGGCAGCCAGATCCCTTGCTCTTGATGGAGACAGGGTGAGATCCTCCTCCTGGGAGTTGGCTGCTGAGGAGGCAAGACTGGGTTTTCCTATCAGAGAGATTTGCTAAACTGGGGAGAGGGTTCACGAGAGCAGCACAGCTTCATCCTGTGCCGGCAACAGCACAGAATAAGGCATTTATTGGGGCAGGGGGACACTGTCCTCACCCCTTTGCTCGGTGGTGGCCATGTAACACTGGCAAAGTTCAGCTCCATCCGTGTGCCCGTGGTGTGCGCACGGAGCAGCGAGCCTCTCGCCAGGCTCTGCCTTCCCTCCCTGGCCCCCGCGGGCGGTCGGGCGCTGCTGTGTCACCGTGAGAGCAGGACTGATCCCCTGGGCTGGAGACCTGTGGTGGGCGCAAGGCATTTCCACGCGCCTCACTGGCGTGCAAATCATAGAATCACAGAATGGTTTAGGTTGGAAAGGACCTTGAAGATCATCGAGTTCCAAACCCCCTGCCATGGGCAGGGACACCTCCCACCAGCCCAGGTTGCCCAAGGCCACCTTCAGCCTGGCCTT
>NW_009649728.1:321108-323801 GCF_000708025.1 Charadrius vociferus | reverse complement strand
TAGAGTTCCAACCCCCCTGCCCTGGGCAGGGACATCTCCCACCAGACCAGGTTGCCCAAGGCCACATCCAGCCTGGCCTTGAACACCTCCAGGGATGGGGCCTCAACAACCTCTCTGGGCAACCTGTGCCAGTGCCTCACCACCCTCACAGGGAAAAACTTCTTCCTCATGTTTAATCTAAACCTGCCCTCTTCCAGTTTAAAGCCATTCCCCCTCGTCCTGTCACTCCATGCCCCAGTAAAAAGTCCCTCCTCAGCTCTCCTGGAGCCCCTTTAGGCACTGGAAGGCCGCAATAAGCTCTCCCCGGAGCCTTCTCTTCTCCAGGCTGAACAGCCCCAACTCTCTCAGCCTCTCCTCACAGCAGAGGTGCTCCAGCCCCCGGATCATCCTCGTGGCTCTCCTCTGGACACGCTCCAGCAGGTCCATGTCCTCCTGATGTTGGGGACTCCAGAGCTGGAGGCAGTACTCCAGGTGGGGTCTCACCAGAGTGGAGTAGAGGGGCAGGATCACCTCCCTTGACCTGCTGGCCACACTTCTTCTGATGCAGCCCAGGATGCGGTTGGTCTTCTGGGCTGTGATTGCACATTGTTGGCTCATGCTGAGCTTCTGGTCACTCAGCACCCCCAGGGCCTTCTCCTCAGGGCTGCAAATGAGAGTGCAAAGCACTGGGAGCATCTGTGCTGCTGCTCTGGCTGCCTGTTGGTGACACCTCTGGAAATGAGCGGGGTAAATCAAGCCCTGGGGGAGCTGGGGGGCAGCTCGTTGCCCCCAGCTCTGCTCTGGGCTCCTCTGCCCTCCATCACGTGGGGAACCAACCCGGGGGTTGTACTTCTGAGAGTGGTTTTGGGTTAAGCCCCAGATTAACCGTGGTTAGCACCAAACACAGCCCGGCTGGAAAATCAGCACCCAAACTGGGGTAGGGCTTGGGGCACCCGAATCCCAGCACCTCCTCTGGAAACCCCAATCACTGATGGCAGCACAGTCCGGAGGGAGCCCAGGTACCGCTGGGCATCCCCCTGCCCCGCGCTGGCAGCACAATGGGTGTCCAGGGCTGCGCCTCAGTTTCCCTTCTCACCCCATCCCGCCCTGGTTTGGCCTCGGCATGCCATGGGGTTTCCCCAACAGCAGAGGGAGCAGGAACCCACTCATGGCAGCGGGTTTGCCACTCTCTGACACCGCACCTGCCCATGGACCCACACAGGGGTCCAGGGTGGTGGGTCCGGTGCTGTGCCGTGCCGCTGTGCGGTGTTCCCTGGGCAAAGCCACACACACAACTCGCACGGTGCCACAGGGGCTCGCAGGGGGGTGGGGGGGCCCGGGGAGAATAAGCCGAGCCTACCTCAGCGACTCGGCCAGCCTCGCTTTTCTTTCCCCGTCCCTTCCTAAAATCCATGCCTCAGTTTCCCTGCCTGGAAAAAGTGGGTTTGCCTCAAGGTCTGTTGCACCTTTTCCGAACGAAACGGCACTGGGGTTGCCACGTCTCAAACACGAAGACAAAGGCACTTCCCGGGACAGCGATGGTGGCTTGAAATCCTGTGTGCCTGTTTGGAAGGGGCTCGTGAGAAACACCAGCTCCTCAGATGCCGGGAGATCCCAGGTGACTTTTGTGCTGTATGAAGCACGGGAGCGCAGTCTGGGCAGCTTAATGCTGCCGAACGCAAATGTTTTGTGCGACAGATCGCCCTGAACAGCATTTACCCCGAAAGCTGCGCAATCCCAGTGAAAGAGGCCGGCTGCTCCGCACACGCCAGAACTTCCCCGGAGCCCCCCAGGCTCAGTGCCCGCCTGCGCGGCGTCGCGAGGGCATCGCGCACACAGCGAACGGGTCTGGCATCGGTGCTCGCGACAGCCTGGCTGTGGAAGATGGTACCTCATTGTATCCCTGGGGTCGGGGGAGGACATGGGGCGGCAAACGTCCCCCTTTCCTCGGGGGGACACTGCCGTGCCACGAGCATTTCATGGCACGTTGGGCGAGCAGCCACGCTGGTCCGTGCCTCGGTTTCCCTGCAAAGGAGCTCTGCCTGCCAGCCAGCGCAGGGGGAGCAGGGGACCCCTCTGATCCCTGGAGAGCTTTTCTCTGGGAGAGGGACCCAGCTGCTGGGCTTCCCCCTCCCATGGAAACAGGAAACGTTTCAAAAGGAGCCGGCACATTTCACCCCCCTCCTGCCAACACACAGATCATAGAATCATAGCATCATCTAGGTTGGAAGGGACCTTTAAGGTCATCGAGTCCAACCATCAGATGTTGGATGTGCAACAGGGTGAGAGGGGAGGATGGAGGGGAGGAGCTGGTCATCAGGATACGTCCCACCAACTCTTTGGGAATATGAGTCACCTGAGGCTGCCATGGGCTCTGCCCCAACCATGGGGGCACTGATGGAAACCACGCTGCCGCAGGGGTCAGCAGCCCGTGCTTGCCTGGGTAATCCAGGGCCACCCTCTCTCTCCTGGTTCTGCTAGGAAAAAATAATAATAATAATAAAAAAAAATCTAAATATTTTTCAGCTGATTGCTACACTGCCTCAGCAGAAATATTTTCTGCCGTGTCAGAAGTCTGACGCAGCATAAAGGGAACGCTGCTCCTGGGCCAAGGGCTGCCTTATCTCGGCGCAGCTGGGCTCCTGTTTGTGCCGCCCGAGTTATCGCCCCGCCGCAGCCCCGCGCGGTCGCTGGGCTGGGACCGGCTGGCGTGT
>NW_009649728.1:320112-321081 GCF_000708025.1 Charadrius vociferus | reverse complement strand
CTGCAAACTCATCCTGCTCAATTTGTGACGGGAGCAACGCGGCAGAAATAGCTAAAACATCCCGCTGCAGAAAACGGGCTTGAGACCTGGGCACGGGAGTGAGAGCCGCCTCCGGCGATGCTGGCGCCAAGGCCGCCTTTCTGCCTGGGTTTTTGAAGAGCAGCCTCAGAATAAAGTGTCCCTCTGGGCTGGGGTGAAAGAGGGTCTGTGGGATGTTCCCTGACCTCGGACTTGGCTCAGCACCACAGAGATGCTGTTGTTTGGGACTCGCTGGGAGAAAGGGGCTCTGCCTGGTGCACGATGCTGGGATGATGGCTCGGTGCTGTGGGGACCCGAGCAAAATTAGTAATGACCTTCAGGACAGTCCCTGGCCCACCCACAAGTCCCAGGACCACAGAGGTGGTGGAGTGAGCTGCTGAACACCGGGGCCTCTGGCTGGAGAGAGGTTCTGCCCAGGGCTGCCCCACAGGCAGGGCTCTGGGGCATCGCTCAGGGCAGGGGGCTGCTCTCCCGTGTGAGGGGCAGGCGGCACAGGCAGCCCTCAAAGAGCTGCTCAGGGCTGCAAAGGGATTGCCCCACATGCCACCCCGTTACCAGAACCACTTTTGCCACTTGAATAAAGTAGCGGGTGCCAGGTTGGAGTCAAGTCTCTCCTTCTGTCTTCCTAAACCCAAATCCCAACGCAGAACCAGGTCTGGCTTTGTTCATTGCCAGCACTAACTGCTTGAAAGGCATCAGGGGGATGTTACATGTACTGAAAATGTGTTCCTGACCCAGCTGGTCCTATGCCACGAACAGGAGGAGAGAAATTCAATATGAGCCAGCAACGTGCGCCGGCAGCCCAGCGAGCCCCCGGCACCCCGGGCTGCATCCCCAGCAGCGTGGCCAGCGGGGCGAGGGGGGACTGTGCCCCTCTGCTGCGCTCTGCTCTGGGGAGACCCCCCTGCAGTGCTGCCTCCAGCTCGGGGG
>NW_009649728.1:313183-319795 GCF_000708025.1 Charadrius vociferus | reverse complement strand
AGGTTGGACGGGGCTTGGAGCAACCTGGGCTGGGGGGAGGTGGCCCTGTCCAGGACAGGGGGTGGGATGGGATGGTCTTTAAGGTCCCTTCCAACCCAAACCATTCTGTGATTCCATTATTCTAAGTCCTTGCCTGAGCTCAGCAATGCACTTCTTGGTCCCATAGGAGCCTTCCTTGCTCACAGCAACATCTTTCATTAGCAGGTGCCCTGGGACTCTAAGGTCTGGGACACAGCTCTCATGGTTCTGATCCAGTGCTGGGGGCTTTTTGGGGGTCTGTCTGTGGTTAGGGGAGCCTTCTGCAAAGCAATGACAGGCAGAGACAGCTACACCTGCAGCAGGCGCAGTGCTGGCTAGATCCCTTGGAGCTGATCCTTAGAACAAAGGATGCTGGAGCTTTGTCAGGGGGAAAGTGAGGGCGTTTGCCCTTACTCTGAAGTCTCTGGGGTTTCAGTGTGTGGAGGGTTACCTGCTCTCCACACCGTACTTCTGCCCAGCACAGGTACAACCAAGCACCAAGCGGTGGGCTCCTCCGCTCTCCTGCGGCAAGGCTCAGCTCAGTTTGTCCAAGGAGCCCTGGGCTCCCTCAGTTGCCACAGGCGAGGGAAGATGTGGGGTGGAGAGGAGAGCAGCCTCACCTTCCAGCTGTGGGAGTGCTCCCCAAGGCACGGGTATGGGCAAGGGCTGAGGGAAGCAGTGGAGGACACCACCAGCAGCCGAGCCGGTGCTCGCTCTTGAGATTTGGAGCCATGTGCGCCTTGAGAGCACTGCAAAAGCCCCAGGGTTTTCAGAGGCAGAGGTTTCATGCCTCTTGTCTAAGGTCCTAAGGATGGTCTCCAACCTGCCTGGTACGGCTGGGCTCCCTCCCACAGGGGTTTCCCTGCCCAAACCCCCCCTGCTCCGCGAGCTGCCCGGCCACCCATGCCAGCACCTCTGCCGCTCTTACCTTCCCGGGCCGGCAAAGCACCCAGGGGCCAGCCCGGGGCAACGGGTCCTTCTGGCCACCTTCTGCTCTCCTGAACTGATGACTGAGAGTTTGGGCTGTGCCTCAGCAGAGCTGCGTTTGCAAAAAAGCGGGGTCGAGGGGAACCCCCCGCTGACCTGCCAGAGTGCGGTGACACGGGAGGGCGAAGGCACCGGGACAGCCCCCAGCTCCAGACACTGTGCCTGCGGAACCGCGGGCGTACCGCAAACCACCAAGGACCAGGACTTCTGGATTAGCCACAGTTCAGCTGACGTGCCAGCACGAGGCGGGAGTGCGGCGGCACTGCGGGGCTTTAGCGAGCAGAGGGACGCAGCATCACAGGCAGGGCTGCGGCAAAGCCTGAGCGGTTTCTGCTTTGTAGGTTTTATAACCAGGGCACTATAATTCATGGCACTGTGTCATCCCGTGGTATTATAATCACTTATTTTCTCTGCGTGGGCAGGACACCCCAGAAGAGATCTTTTCCGTAGGTCTGATTTTCCATCCCTTTCTCTCTCCTCTGCTCACCTCCCACTCTGGCAGTGCTCAGGGGCGCTGGGGAACACACATTTAGGGACCCCCGCATGGCTGGAGGAGCAGAGGGGAGGGCTGGGTGACTAAGTGTCAGCTCCCATCCTCCTGAGCGGGTACACACCTCGCACTGGTGTGAATGCTGCCTTTGGGCACTGGGCAGTGATGGAGGAGACCCTGAAATCCTGCCCTGTAACACCTCTCGCTGCCATAAGAGAAAATACAATAGGAAAACTCAATTTACCCCACAGAAAGCAGGGCTGCACACTCAAACAGCGGCAGCTGGCGTGTGGACGGAGGTATGCCTGTACGGCTCCCCACGTCCAGCAGGCAGCAGAGCCGGACCCCAGGCCCACTAATAATTCAGCCCATTTCTTCTAAAATCCAGGGTCAGAAAACAGGCTGTCACATCTGGAGGGTGACGGCCGGGCGCTGGCTTTTATCTCAGGTTGCAGCGAGGGTGGCGAGGAGCTATCTGGCGTGGGGTTTGCAGGGTGTGGGCGGCGAGGGGCTGCCCGCGGGTGATAGAGGGGGAGCTGGGCAGGGGGAGGGCGGCGGGGTCCCATCCAGCCGCTGTCAGGCCGATAGCCGGCTGTCGCGATGCGATGCTGCGGCCGGGGATGCTACACCCGCCCCAGGCGCAGCGCGGTCCAGCAGCAGAGCGTGCACCCTGCGGTGATGGAGACCCAGCACACACCTGGCCACAGCTGGAAAACCCCACCTGGGTCCTGCGCCCCCTCCTCGTTGTCCTTTCCCTCTGCACCCCGGGAAGTGCTGCACTGTGTCCCCCACTCGAGCTGTCCCATCTGGGTGTCCCCTCCAGCCCTGAGCTCACTTGGGCTCGTTTGGCAGCCCAGGGCAGAGGTTCTGGTGGGAAGCGACTGTCTGGACCCTCCTGCCGGGAGTCTGTGTCCTTCTTGTGCTGAGCAAACGAAAGCCCCAACGAGGGTGAGGGGTGAGAGCAAACCATCGGCTCAGTTATAGGCAGGAAAAACACTGCCTTAAATGAAACTGTCTTGGAGACAGATCATCATGAATAAAAAAGCTTCTTTCGCCTATTTCTAGATTGCTTTTGCCTGAGTTCTTGTGCTGAGAGATAACTCAGAAGCTGTTTAATTAAATTTTCAGTTTTTCGCCGAATATCCTGGCTCTTACACTTGACCACGTCCCCCTCATCCCTTCACCTCACTCAGCTCTGAACCCCCCCATAGCCTGTGGCACTGGACCGGCTTCAGGGCTGGGTATGTCCTGGTGAACCCCTTAACAGGGATACGGGGAGAGGGATGTATGAACACGGTCCTGCCATGCCCTGGAGCTCCTTCAGGCATTTCTCTTGCAACCAGCCCCCAACCTCCAGACACTGTCACCAAGACCCAAATTTCAGACCCAGGAGATTTCCTACAAAATCAAAGCGATACAGTAAAACGGTCTAAGTCAATTAAAAACAAGAGGCCCATGCTTGCCTTGAACTGTAAAGAAGTTCTTCCGTGTGTTGGAACGGAACTTCCTCTGTTCCAACTTGCACCCATTGCCCCTCGTCCTGTCACTGGGAACCACCGAGAAGAGTGTGGCTCCATCCTCCTTCAACCCACCCTTTAGATATTTGTAAGTAGTAATAAGGTCTCCCCTCAGCCTTCTCTTCTCCAGGCTAAAATGTCCCAGCTCTCTCAGCCTTTCTTCATAAGGGAGACGCTCCAATCCCTCAATCATCTTGGTTGCCCTTCGCTGGACTCTCTCCAGCAGTTCCCTGTCCCTCTTGAACTGGGGAGCCCAAAACTGGACACAGTATTCCAGTTGTGGCCTCACCAGTGCCGAGTAGAGGGGGAGAATGACCTCCCTCGACCTACTGGTCACACTCTTAATTTCACGCCATTATGTGGCATGAAATTCGGGTCAGAGCAGTCAGAGCAAGGGGTGCTCCACATCTCTTGGGGTCAGGCCTAAAGGCTGCAAAGGGTTAAACCCGGATCCTGAAATTAGAGATCCACGTTAGGGGCAGAGAGGCATTCATTTAACCTGCAGCTATATTTCCCCTTAGTTTATCGTTACGGCACAGAAACAATTTGAAATGTCTTTGTGTTGAAAGCAGAGTGCCTTGGGCGACGAGCCACAGCTAAATTAGATAACTCTCCTTGTGGTAATAACATCAAGCTCTCTGCCTGCTTGCTGCGAAACTCCAATCTGCTCCGAATCTCCACCGTGGTGCGCCCGTGCCTCTTCTGTTTGTGGTCTTTCCTGTTCTCCCTTTCCCTCCTAAGGAAAAAAAAAGCATTTTCAGAAATTTTCCTTGGCTTTCCTGTTCCGGCTAGTGGCCAAATGATCCCAGCCAGGGAAAGCTGTATAAATTACTGTGATTCAGACCAGCCTGCCGCTGCTCTGTGTTTCCCTGAATTCGTCAGTGGCCACATCCTGAATGGGTTTAGAGCAGCCGCTGAGCAGGTTTCCGTATGGTTTGTGAGCATTTGGTAAGGCTTTACTCTGGTCCTGAATTTGGGGTTCACCTGGACAGTAGCCTGAAGTCCCCTTTTGCCCCAAGCACCATTTCTGGAGCAACCCTTTACAGGGCGCCTGCGCTGACAGTGCTGTGGTGGGAAGTTGTCTCCGGGCTTCGAGTTAAATCAAGGCACCAGTGCTGGACTGGGCACAGCCAAAATGTCCAGTGGGGTAAGAGTAGGCTGAAGCTCATATATGAACTTACAGCCCAGGGCGGCTGTAAAAGATGATTGCTATTATGGACTCTCCGCCTCCAGGGGCGTACAAGTCTCCGATATGACCCTAACCCGATTAGCTGGCTGATTCACCTGCTATTATTCCCTTTCTATGAGTGCCCACCCTACGGGATTTAGGGAGTTTAAAGAATTACTGTGGGTATAAAAGAAGCCATTAAAAGGAATCAATACAACAAAGTAGCACCAAGTGATCTGGAATGACTTCAGCCTCTCTTCCTCCTCTCTTTTCCTCTGCCTCCCCCCTTCCCCTTTCCCTCTGCTCTTTGTGACCATCCGTCGTTAACCATCCTGTGAAGACATGAGCTTGTTCCTGCAATGGCACCAGCAAAATCCGACCCTGAATGGGCCCAAGTGTGGGACCAAGACCTGAGGTTTTTCACTACAAGCCGTGTCTCTGCCTGCTTTTCTGCAGAGTCCAGAGAAAAAACATTTTATTAACCACATTTTTTTAAATATTAATCCTGCAGCTAATACTCTTCTCCAAGCCCCTGTGTTTGATGTTGTCCTGCTTGTCCACGCTTCGCACTCCTCCTGCTCTCTGCCAGCCCTCCCTCAGCTTTTTCATGCTGCTGGTTCAAATGCAGAAGAAAAGCATCATTATCTTTTCTCTTTCAAAGTTCATCTCTGCAGAACTGAAAATGAGACTCCTATCACAGACAAGGCAAATGCACTGCTAATAATAGACCCAGATGTAGCTTGGATTTTATTTTCAATGTGGGTCTGCCAGGAAACGCGGACTCTGGGACGAGAGAAGTAATAACCGAAGAGGCCATGCTAGGTCGTTTATTGTCATCCCCCAGCTGCGCGTACAGCTGTTTTGGTCAGCTCTGTGCCCAGCTGTATGGGCTGGTTGGTTCACACGATGCGGATATCTGCCTGTGAATTTAGGGTTGCACATATTTGATTTCACTCTTTGAGTCCTGTCTCATTGACAATTGACAGCTTCTGAAGCTTTCAGATCTCCTCAAGAACCGAGGGCGTGTGACCGCGTGGCTGCTCTTTAGGTGAGGAACTAAAGCCGGTGCTGGCCACCTGCACGATACCTTTATCTGCGCCGAGCAGCCTCCGCTCCACATGGTGTTATCAGACCGCTCCGGCGGCTCACTTGCTGCTGAAAGGGGCCTGTGGGCCTTGTCTGGAATTCAGAAATTTAAAAAAATGAATAATGCTTCCTAGGACGCTGCGGCAAGGAGCTGAAAGGCGACTACAGACGCGAACCACCCCAGCTGGGTCGTAGTGACGGGCTTGTGCCACTGCTCGTTGTGGCTCCAACGGGATCAATAAACCAGTATCGATCTGTAACTGGAATGGGCCAGACGTCTGGATGAAACCTCCTGGGCTGCCTACAGACAGACCCAAAGTCCACAGTCTTGTCCAGATGCCCTAGACCTCATGCATCCTGTCTTTGCCTTTCTGAGCATGGGAGCACAGCTTCACCTGAAGGCTGAAAAACAGGAAAAACACCCACATAGTTCATCGGGAAGGTGACACCCAGAGTCAAACCTTTGGTCAGATCCTGAACTGGTGGGAATGGATGTTGCTGGTCTGGTTGTAACATGGTGGGTCCTGCTGTCCTTGTGCAAGACATTTAATGTCCAAACAGGGAATGACCGGTGAAGTGCCGGCCTTGTTAACACTGTACACACATTAAAGAGCAGAGGACCCTGGCCCCGGTCACAGCCTGCCCCAGCACTGGCATCCCACACAGGTATTCTGTGAAACCTGGAGCACAGCGAGGTCATCTCTTATTCATCAACACCAACCATGGCTGCATATCCATGGACCTCCAGCCCAGGGTTCAGGTGTGGAGGGACTGGACTGGTGGGCTGATGTTTTCCACACTTTCACCTGATGAAAGGTACCTGCTTAGGAGAATGGACAGGGGCTTCTCTGAAGGTCTGTGTGTCTGGAGCTGCAGACCTGTGGCCAAGAGCAACAGCACTCAGCATCCCCAAGAGTGTCCTCCCGTGCAGAAGTGCCCAAGTTCATAAACGAGGTCATTTACCCCATCAGAGAAATACCCCTCAAGTTTAGAGAGCCCGTAAGTCCTGCAGAGGACTCAAAGGTTGGGTGCTGCCGGCATGAAGCTGTTGTAAATCACCTTGCACATGGGTCAGTGCCTGCTGCAGGATGCAGGGCATGGGGTGGCATGGGCATGCCGGTGGTGAGCAGGCAACCACGGGGGGACAGAGGGGGAGATAAGCGGGTGTTGTGTCCTGAGCCAGCCTGTTAAGCAAGTCACGGGGCTTTTTCCTTGAAAACCACACCTCACTGCAGACTGACCATTCCCTGGACAGACCGACCCACCAGCAGCGCGGACCCCCACCCTGGCCCCAACCAATGGCCCCACAGTGCAGGACGGGGAGGAGCCGCTGGTGGGGGGTAAAA
>NW_009649728.1:309101-313001 GCF_000708025.1 Charadrius vociferus | reverse complement strand
GTGGCAATTGTGTTTGTGAGCGTTAACGTGTCTGTGTGTCTGCTTGCATCCCTCTGTCTCTCCCCAGGCTGCTGATCGTCTACCCCTGGACCCAGAGGTTCTTTGATAACTTTGGGAACCTCTCCAGCCCCACCGCCATCATCGGCAACCCCAAGGTCCGTGCCCATGGCAAGAAAGTGCTCACCTCCTTCGGGGAAGCTGTCAAGAACCTGGACAACGTCAAGGCGACCTACTCCAAGCTGTCCGATCTGCACTGTGAGAAGCTGCACGTGGACCCCGAGAACTTCAGGGTGAGCTGTGCTCAGGACTTGACCCCCTCTCCCTCCCTCCTGCAGAGTAACTCAGTGCCTGGAGGGTTTCAAACAAGCAAAAATAACATCTATTTTAGCTATGAAACAGAGAGGGTCTGGGTTGGGTGGGAACTGGGGGAGAGGGGAAGGTTGGGCATTTGATAATGGCAGAGAAATGCTGGGGTCCAGGCTGTGAGGGGTTTGGGGACAAATACAGGGAGATGATCTGAAAGCCTGGAGGCTCGTGCAGGCACGGCTTGAGAAAAACTGGAGAAGGATGCCAGGAGGCCGCGTGTGGCTGAGTGTGGAGAGCATGGAGGGAAGTCCTGATGTGTCGGTGCCACCAGAAGCCTCCCCCTGGCACCTCTTGGCCCCAGGGATGGGGACCACGTCGTGTCCGCTTTTTGCAAGGCTGTCAGACTTGGGAGGAGAGGGAAAAGCAAATGTGGGATGGTCAGGGGCTGGCCATTGGTGGGAAGAGACGCAGACTGGGATGAGAGACAGAGAGGACAGGTCTGACCATGGGGACAAGGTCAGCAGATAAGGGAGGGGAGAAGGAGCGGAATGAAGCAAAAGACATGAGGGTGCAGGGGGGTGAGACATCACTGTGGGTGAAGAGAGGGAGCTGTTTAGGGTGGAAGGGATTGAGAGGGTTGGATGTAGCTGATGACCTGTTTCAGTCTCTGTTTAAGCCTGACTTTGGGGATGTAGCAGGTAGACCTCACGGTGACCCTCTGCTCAAGTAGGCATGGGGTTTCACAGCAGAAAAAGAGGGGAAAAAAAAGACAAAAGACAGAACATGTCTGGAAATAAAGCCCAGAGGCTGGAAAAAGCCAGTGTGAGAAGAAGCGGAGTCAGAGCAGGTGGACAGTGGTGCATATGTTCAGCACAGGGCTATTTTCCCACACAGAATTCAGAGCTTCCCTGGGTCGCAGTGTCCGGGACCCACCAGAGAGCTGAGTTCCCCACAGCCCCTGGTCCCCAGGTCCTGCCCAGGGCAAAGGGATGCTCAGCGCCACGCTCACCCAATTTGCTTCCTTCTCCTCTCCAGCTCCTGGGAGACATCCTCATCATTGTGCTGGCCGCACACTTCACCAAGGACTTCACCCCTGCCTGCCAGGCCACTTGGCAGAAGCTGGTCGGTGTGGTGGCCCATGCTCTGGCCTACAAGTACCACTAAACCCTCCGAAGGCGGATGTGTCTGTAACAATCAATAAAAAAACCCACATTTTCTGGACTTCTTAGTGTGCTCCTGTGTCTCTGCGGCTGCCTGTGGTGTGGGAGGGAGGGAGCAGGGGGCATGAAAGGGGGAAGATGGGCTCTGGGCTTCTGGGACCATCACGGTCCGGAGGCAGTCAGGCCGGCCAAAGGGGAGGCTACTTTTCCTGGCTATTTGGGCTCTCTCCGAAAGGCATCAGCCTGCTCACTGCTGCCCTTCCCTGCCTGCCCGGCAGGGATGGTCCTGGACCGTCACACACAAAGTGATGCTGGGGTGCTCCTGGCATATGGAGCTCCAGTGGGACACCTGGGGACACTGGCCTCTAAACGAGCGATGGGCACGTCCCAGCCCGCCTGGTACCTCCGAGCTTGCTGAAATCGCCGGGTGGGGGGATTTCTGATCTGTTCTGTGCAGAGGGTCAAGCTGCAGGGCAAGCAAGGCCCCCCGCTGGCCCTGAACCTCTCAGCCTGCCACGCGTGCAAGGATATACATTTGTAGAGACTCAATGAAGCCAGCTTAGATCAGGCAGAAATTTGGCCCTCCATATTGTAGTACTGATGTATTTTTAAGGAATTGATCAAAAGCATTTTCTGAACCAGCAATGACAATGCTCTCACCATTACTCTTGTGCATTTTGATCAGAATACAATGCCTAAAAGAAAATGTGTATGATCCCAAGAGAAGGGGACGAGGGCAGGTTTTAAAAAGGACTGGTCAGGGCTTTTTTTACTCAGATTGGCTTAATGGAAGAATGTTTTCTCCACTGGAATGGGAGAGTTCTGTGTAAGCACATCAGTTTCAGCAGTATTTTTCCAGGAATAACTTAAAAAGCAACAAGGACAGACATGTTGGTGTCTCAGAATGATGAAATCCTTGTTTTGCATGATTTAGGAATAAATTTTCTGCCTTTCTCCTGATAAAGCAGGGATTTGCACTTTCGACCCCTCTATCCTACACAGACAGCCTGTCTCACAGGCAAAGGAGTGCGGAGAACATCCTGGGGTGGAGGAAAAGAAAAAAAGAAAAAAAAGAAAAAAAAGCAACAAAGAAAAAAACCCCAAAACAACAACAACAACCAACAAACCAGAAACCAGTCCAGGTTTCCTGCAGCACGTCATGCTCCGTTCAGTGAGCAAATGGGCATTTCAGCATGATTTCAGGAATTAAGACTGTTCTCAGCGTCTTGTTCCAGTTAGCACAAAAGTGCAGTTCAAAACCTTAGAAGTTGCCACCAAACAGAAAAGGTCTCCTGCAGCTGATGCACGGGCAGACATGACATTAATAAAGCGACTGTACGTGCATCCGGCAGCCCACACTCTGTCTGTTCGTGTGCATATACCTCTGTGGCCCAAACCAGCAAACGCTTGCACAGTGGCTGTGGATCTCAGCAATCTGGTTTTGCCCCAGTGTCTGTGCATGTCTTAATTGTTCTGTTCCTCCTCTCCCACCCTGTGCCGTGGGCACATCCCAGTGGTGATGCAGAGTGTGTCCTGCTCCCTGACCATTCACTACGGCCAGCACCTGGATGGTCCTGTCGGCCTTAATCTGCAATTAGAGGTACAGGCAAGGGGCAGGATGGGCGCCAGTGCTGCAGAGTCAATGTGCCAGGCTTTCCAAGTGAGACCTGTCCCTCTCTCGTGTGAAGCAAGAGCAAAGTTATAGAATCATAAAATTGTAGAAGGGTTTGGGTTGGAAGGGACCTTAAAGACCATCCAGTGCCACCCCCTGCCCTGGGCAGGGCCACCTCCCCCCAGCCCAGGTTGCTCCAAGCCCCGTCCAACCTGGCCTTGAACACCTCCAGGGATGGGGCAGCCACAGCTTCTCAGGGCAACCTGCCCCAGGGGCTCAACACCCGCACAGCCAACAATTTCTGGATCAAGAGTCCCTCCCCAGCTTTCCTGGAGTCCCTTTAGGGACTGGAAGGTCTCCCCTTTTTGGCCTTCTCTTCTCCAGGCTGAACCCCCCCAACTCTCCCAGCCTGTCCTCCCAGCAGAGGGGCTCCAGCCCTCCCAGCATCTCGGTGGCCTCCTCTGGCCCTGCTCCACCAGGTCCATGTCTCTCCTGTGCTGAGAGGAGCATCCCCAGCAGCGTGGCCAGCAGGGCGATGGAGGGGATTCTGCCCCTCTGCTCCGCTCTGGGGAGACCCCCTGCAGCGCTGCAGGGAGCACCAGATGCTCACCAGGACCCCTTTGCATGGTGCAAACAGCCTTTTGGAGCCCAGAGTCCCTTCAAAGCAGTTCCAGCCCTCCATGGACTGACCAAGGCAGATGCACATTCCCATTTTGCTGCCTGCTGCTTCCACTCCAAGGAGAAGGAGGGAGCTCCTGCCCTCAGCTGGGAGACCACGAGATGCTGGCACAGAGTGGGATGAGCCTAGACAGGGCTGTTCAG
>NW_009649728.1:299646-308975 GCF_000708025.1 Charadrius vociferus | reverse complement strand
GGGGCCCCCCTGCCACACCTGCTGATAAGGGCTCTGGTAAAGCTTGGCACGGGACACTGCCTGCTGCAATCAGAGTGACCAACAAATTCTGCTTCTTTCAGAAAGGCTGTCGCTGTAGCTGCCCTTTGCCTTTGTTGGGATGGTTCATCTACAAAAAAAAGGGAAGGTTCCTGTCCATGGAAGCGGACATGGCCCATTCTGGAAAGAATTATGGTACCAAAGGGAACAGCCACCTGGAAGGATGCTCAAGGGAAGAGTCCTGAGCATAGTGAAATCCATCCCAGGCAGACAGCAAAAAGGGCCCTAGTTTTCCTGCTGGGATAAGCGTGCTGCAAAGTATTGCCGTGGGCGCACTAGGGAAAAGGAGATCTCCCTTTGACTCTGTGAACTGGAACAAAGCTACAGAAATCGCCTCTACTTGGTATGTCGTGATGAACATCTTCCCTCCCACCCTGTGCCACCAAGCAACCCCCTCAACAGACAACCCCTGCGCTGGGAGCTCTGAGCATCCAAAAGTCGCCAGCCAGACCTCTGCCCCCAGGCCATAAAGCAGGTGAATTTAAAATGTACTTTAAATGAACCCTTTCTTATAAAAATGGATGAGATGGATGGATCCCCTGGAGAAGCCCCGAGCAGAGCACAGGGCTGGGACTGTCGTGCCTTTGTGTTCTGCCAAGAGTCTCTCTGCCGTCTCACAGCGTACAGGGATGCTTACAGCGAAGGCTCGTGGGGTCCTGGCTGAGGTCACCCTGCCATCCCTGCTGGCACCTTCGGGGCTGCATCTGCCTGACTGTGAGCTCGGGACCACTGCCCGACTGTTGTAAACAGCCTCTGGGCCTGCCCAGCATAGCAGGTTTCCTTAAAATGTCTGTGGCTGACTAATCTTAAAACTAAAAAGCCCCTGGAAATCTTTCACAGGGAGCTTAATCTCATGCATTTTCCTCCTGTCGGTTGATAACTGCCTCGTGGCACTAGCACAGTTGCTGGGGACGATGTGAAAAGCATTTTGAAGGAAACACTTGCCAGGATGGGACGATGTTCTCCGGCAGGGACACCACCAGTGCAGGAGATGCTGCTGCCCACAGCAGTGAGCGAGGAGGAGCCGTGTAGGCTGGGGAGGGACAGGGCTGAGGGAGAAGGAAGGAAAGAAAAGGCAAAGCTCAACAAGCCCCAGGAGTTGTTCAGCCTTTGCTGCTTCTCTTGGTTTGGCATCTCGCCTCACGCCTGGGATGGGCATTTGAAACTGCCCTGGTGGGATGGTGCATCCGAAGTACCGCAGGACTGATGCCACCAGTTCACCAGTCCACTCTGCTAATAAAGAATCTGGAAGCTGTGTCCGCAGAGCAATTTGCTGACGTTACAGCCTCCTCATTTCTTACGTCTGTATTAACTAAGAGAGCACGTGCACGAACCAGTTTGCACACATAGCAGAACTAGAGTTGCAATTAGAGAATTTAGTTTGAGGTCAGGTCAGCAGTTACAGCTGAAGGCAGAGCTCGGTACCTGCCTGTACCACAGGCTTCTTGCGTGACTTTAAGTGCATCAATGCATCCTACAGGGCACCAGGACCCTGTTTGCAAAGTTAATCTTTGACAGCCTCCCCTGTTAGTAGGAAACACCTTGGATTGAGATGCCCTGCCAAGTAGGAGGGTGGAAAAAGTCACAACTTTCAAATTTATAGTAATTGCTGGGAGTAATGGTATTGACCAGAGGTAAGGCTTGAGGAAGTTATCGACAGTTTTGTTTGGAGCAGGCAGATAAGAGACAAGATAGTGCTCTTCAGATTTGTACAGATGGTTGCCAAGAAGAAGACAAGAGGACAGACTTCATCCTGCACGCAGTGAGAGATCATCCCTGCGAGGCTGGTTCTTAGGGCTGAATTATTTCATGTGAACAAGCAATCTGATCAAGACGGCTCTACCATCAGTAGAAATGCTGCTTTTCCAGGTCAGCTTATTTCTGCTGGTGTATGAGGTATGCTATATATCAAAAGAACTCTTTTTTCTGGTATAAGTGGTGTTGGCACAGAAGGATTTGTCAGTGCTAGTGCCTGATATAGCAAAAACATCCAACTTGTGCCATACAGACAGGGTTTTATTGCATGTTTCTGCTAGCAGTCTGAAAAAATAAGCATGGTTCCCTATTTGGTTCTGCCTTTTATTTGGTGTACGCCCCATTTCTGATTTGGTCAGGGTCAGAACTGTGCCCGAAAGCCACCCAGTTATTAGACTAAGGGACAGTCATCAGCCCCATACAGTAAGGAGGCATTCAAAATCTAGAATAAAATGAATGCTGTGTTGTCCTCTTCCTGGAGGGCCAGCAGATAAAATTAACATTGGACTGGTTTTGCACAGTATAGCCTGGTCCTAGACTCCTGCTGGCATCAGGTGCGACTGGCTGTCAACATGGGTGATATCTCTGGCTTGTAGTCCTCATGGGACTAACGCTAAGGACTACAGGGTAACACCGTGCTCTTGAGATCCGTAAGTCAGAGTCATGCCTTGGAGGTGGATCCACTTTCCCTGATGAAAGGGAATTGCACTAGAGGTACAAAATAGAAGAGCTGAGGCTCAGAGCAGCATCGACAACAATGATGGACAACGATGATGGACAACAACTGAGGCTCTTTGCTATGTCAGACAAGAAAGGAGAGGGCCTCTATTTGGGAGTGATCATCCAATCCATGTTTCTCAGTACGCCTCTGGTCCTTCAAGCTGGGGTGGGTGACGGCCAGAGCTGTTCAGGATGAATCCCAGGCGTGCAGGGGACCAATGCACCATTAAGAGTCTGAAAACACCGCCAAGGCAGACGCTGCAAACTCTTTGAACACCACTGGCTGTCTTCTTGGGCCTGCACCATGTTTTCAGCCCCCAGCCTCTGGCTGCCTCTGCAATACTGGAAACCCACAGCCAAGGAGGAGCTATGCCGGCATCTCCACCTGCAAATACAAGTGCATGGGTATGAGATGATGCTTGTCCACTCAAAGGCAGAGGGGGGAAAGGGCCTCTTTTCCCCTTGGACAGCATCCAAAATTGCTATCTTTCCTTCTGCAGCCCAGCTCCCTCCCCAGCCCCAACCAATAGCTACGTGAACTGAGATTAGGACAAGCCGTTACTAGTGTATAAAAATCCCTGGGGCAGACTTTGGCTCCACTTCCTCGTCATTGTTTAGGGAAGACCCAGAAAAAGCCTCTTGCTCGCCACCATGGTGCACTGGTCAGCCGAAGAGAAGCAGCTCATCACCGGCCTCTGGAGCAAGGTCAATGTGGCCGAATGCGGTGCCGAGGCCCTGGCCAGGTAGGTCCAGCTCCCAGGCATCTGCTCAGCTGCACCCCAGACAGAGAAATCATTCCAACCACAGGAGCAATAACATGTCTGTGTCTGCTTGTGTCTCATGTCCCTCCGTCTCTCCCCAGGCTGCTGATCGTCTACCCCTGGACCCAGAGGTTCTTTTCTTCCTTTGGCAACCTCTCCAGCCCCACCGCCATCATCGGCAACCCCATGGTCCGTGCCCACGGCAAGAAAGTGCTCACCTCGTTTGGGGAAGCCGTCAAGAACCTGGACAACATCAAGAAATGTTTTGCTCAGCTGAGCAAACTCCACTGCGACAAGCTGCACGTGGACCCCGAGAACTTCAGGGTGAGCAGTGCTCAGGCTCCAGCCTCAGCTGGGCAGAGGTTTTTGTTCTCCGGAGAGGGCTTTAGGGGTCTCTGAGGTGTCTGGCAGTCAATGAGACCTAGAGACAAACTCCGAGGCTGCCTGAGCCCGCGGGAACCTGCTGAGGGCAGAGGTGGTGGAGGGGAAGGGGGGGTGAATGGGAATATTTGGGGAGAATAGAGAAGAGTTATGGGGTTGAGATCTGTGAGAGGAGGGACGCAGTCAGGCGAGGTGGATGGGGATGAAACACAGAGTCGAATACGTGCTGGCAGGAAGCAACGTTGGCTTGGAACAGCGAGAGACCAGAAGGGAAGAAAGCGGGACAGGGTTTGGAGGGAAGAGCTGAGCTTGGCTGTGATGGAGTGGTTAAACCAGGAGAGAAAATAAACACAGCCACTTCAGCAGAAGGAGGGAATCTGAGCCAAGGGAAAGCAAGGGCGAGGAGGGATATGAAAGGAAAGGATAAACCCAGTCGAAGCAGAGGGAGGACGCTGCACAGCAGGCAAAGGAAGTGTTTGGGGAGGAGGATCCAGCATATCCAGGCCTCCTGGTGAGTGCCAGAGATGCAAGCTGTGCAAGGAGCGTGGTGCTCTGCATGGGGCTGTGATAAATCCGTTCCTTGCTTTGTGATGAATTCCCCGATAACTGGTGTCCACACACGAACACCTGGATGGTGCGATGGTGGGGAGGAGGTGGGGGGCAGCACCGGGCTGACGACTTCTCCTCCCTTCAATGCCAGCTGTTGGGTGACATCCTCATCATCGTCCTGGCCGCCCACTTCAGCAAGGACTTCACCCCCGCCTGCCAGTCCGCCTGGCAGAAGATGGTCCGTGTGGTGGCCCATGCGCTGGCCCACGAGTACCACTGAGCCTCCCGCAAGCATTCGTGCTCAGAGATGCTCCCGGGTCACAGGGAAACATCCTCTGGTTCTGCTGGTCTCTAATTTCCAAATAAACACCAACTGCTTCAGCCATGAAGAGGTGTCTGCCTCTCTGTGGGAATGGGGTGGGGGCCACCCCGGGGTGCTGGGGAATGGGGGGGAACGCTCACACAGACGGGCCAACACAAGCCACGGTCTTGTCTATGAATTCATGCAAGTGAGATTCATCTAAGCTGGAGAATCCAGGGGAACATTCAAGACAAAAAAACAAAAGAACACGCTACAAAATAAACCAGAAATACTCCGATGCTTTTTCAAGACATCAGGTAACATCGTTGAGTTTAATGTTTTAAGTCTTTCACAGATTAAGTGGAACAAAACTTTGTACAACAATGTGCAGTGGGAGGAGTAACAGTGAGATTGGGTCCATCATTTGTAAGTTCCTTCATGGAAGGAAAAATGTTTTTTTTGTTGTTTTTTTTCTAAAATATTTTAATTCTCATATTATTAAAACCAGAATGTAATAGACACAACTGTCTATTATGGCAAAAAAAAAAATGCCAAGAATGGTAATTTCATGTACAGGAAGGACAGAGTACCTGGTTTCACTGGCCCTTACGTCTAACTTTCCAGAAGCAAAATTAAATTCCCTGAATAGTCTCCATGCCACGCAGAGGACCACAGCCCTCACCAGCCTCCTGTCCTCCTTGCAGACTGGCAGCATCCCCACAGCACCGAGAGCAGCTCAGGGACATGTTTGGGGTTTCTGGGTGGTGAATTCCTCCCGCCCCCTTATCAGGGAGAAGGCAGAGCGAATGGCTCCCGAGCAGATCTGTGCCGCTCAGCGTGGAGGGCTGGCGAACGGGGTCACCCCCCCAGGCCTCACGCCGAGGTCCTTTGGCCGAGACCCCTCCTGAAGTGAGCAGGCAGAGAACGGAACAGCCGTCACAAACAGTGGCAGCCCACAGACCATGGCCAATGGCAACACGTTGCCCCATGGTCATTCCAGACCTGTTGGACCATCTGGCATTCCTCTGCACTGCCTGGGTCCGGCCCCATAAGCTCCATCCCTGGCCCCAGCACCTGCACCCCACCCCACCGCCTCCAGCCCAGTCTGCTGGTAGTAGGAGCCCATGTGCAGCCCCAGAAGACCCAGCTGCCTCTCCCACCACTTGGAAGGACCACTGCTCGCCCGGCTGCCAGATCCTGCTGTGCATCTGCACAGACCCCCACATACCCAGTCGTCCCCACCTCTCCTGGGCACCCTGCGAGATAACAGCCTGCAGGTGATTGGTGTGCCCTGTGTTGGAACGATTCTCTTCCAGCCTTGCTGGACCTTTGCAAACAGGCTCTTTGAGACAGGATCTGTCTCTGACTGCAAGCCCTGCTCATGGTTTTCTTAGTGTTACCCTAAAGTGAGCAAACCTCATCTAGTGGAAGGTGTCCCTGCTCATTGCGGGGGGTGTGGAATGAGATGATCTTTAAGGTCCCTTCCAACCCAGGGCTGGCGAACGGGGTCACCCCCCCAGGCCTCACGCCGAGGTCCTTTGGCCGAGACCCCTCCTGAAGTGAGCAGGCAGAGAACGGAACAGCCGTCACAAACAGTGGCAGCCCACAGACCATGGCCAATGGCAACACGTTGCCCCATGGTCATTCCAGACCTGTTGGACCATCTGGCATTCCTCTGCACTGCCTGGGTCCGGCCCCATAAGCTCCATCCCTGGCCCCAGCACCTGCACCCCACCCCACCGCCTCCAGCCCAGTCTGCTGGTAGTAGGAGCCCATGTGCAGCCCCAGAAGACCCAGCTGCCTCTCCCACCACTTGGAAGGACCACTGCTCGCCCGGCTGCCAGATCCTGCTGTGCATCTGCACAGACCCCCACATACCCAGTCGTCCCCACCTCTCCTGGGCACCCTGCGAGATAACAGCCTGCAGGTGATTGGTGTGCCCTGTGTTGGAACGATTCTCTTCCAGCCTTGCTGGACCTTTGCAAACAGGCTCTTTGAGACAGGATCTGTCTCTGACTGCAAGCCCTGCTCATGGTTTTCTTAGTGTTACCCTAAAGTGAGCAAACCTCATCTAGTGGAAGGTGTCCCTGCTCATTGCGGGGGGTGTGGAATGAGATGATCTTTAAGGTCCCTTCCAACCCAAACCATTCTATGATTCTATGAAACTGTTGAATTGCTGGCAGGGTCAAACAAGGAGAACCCAAAGCCCGGCAGATCATGCAGGAAGAGGGCAAAGAGAAACCGCTTGCACACTGCTGGTGCATCCAGAGGGAGGAACCAACAGCCCTGAGCCTGAGACTTCTGCCTTGCAGCTGTGCAGCCCACCATGGTTTGCACCATCCAAGGGGCACCAAGCCTTGCACGCACCTTCTTCCCAGGGCTCATGCGGGGCGTGTGCGGTGCTGTGTTCGGACTTGGTGTGGAGATAAATGCCACCCTTCAGCGGGGAGCGGCAGAGCTGGAAATCAAAGGCAGGGGGAGGGTGGCTGGCCATCCCGTCCCGTGGTCGATCTGGGCATCTTGCCCTGGGGCCCCACCCTGATGCCACGGGGGCCCGGCGGAGCGTATAAAAGTGGGGACGGGGAGAGCCGCTTGCCAGCGTGCGATCCCCTTGGGAGCAAGAGCCAAGACTTCCTCCGTACCTGCCGGCAGCCACACGCTACCCTCCACCCGACACCATGGTGCACTGGTCAGCCGAAGAGAAGCAGCTCATCACCGGCCTCTGGGGCAAGGTCAATGTGGCCGAATGCGGTGCCGAGGCCCTGGCCAGGTAGGTCCAGCTCCTGGGCATCGGCTCAGCTGCACCTGGACAGAGAAACCATTCCAACCATGGGAGCATTAACGTGTCTGTGTGTCTGCTTGTGTCCCTCCGTCTCTCCCCAGGCTGCTGATTGTCTACCCCTGGACCCAGAGGTTCTTTTCTTCCTTTGGCAACCTCTCCAGCGCCACCGCCGTCATCGGCAACCCCATGGTCCGTGCCCACGGCAAGAAAGTGCTCACCTCCTTCGGGGAAGCCGTCAAGAACCTTGACAACATCAAGAACACCTTTGCCCAGCTGTCCGAGCTGCACTGTGACAAGCTGCACGTGGACCCTGAGAACTTCAGGGTGAGTTATGCTCCTCACCACCATGTGTCCTCGCCACCCCGTCTCTGCGGGCAGTTTCTCCCCCAACCCTGCGTTCCCCCATGTGAGGGATTTACCCTAGACATGCCGGTGGAGGAGGAAGAGGGGCTGGTGGTTGGGGTGAGGGGGAGATGTAGGAGAGGGACAGAGAGGGAAAGAATCGACCTGCAGCTTGGTGAGGAAGCACCAAAGGGGCTGAGAGGTGATGGTTACGGAGAGGCTGCCTGGAGGGTGCGAGTGAGGGTGCATGGGAGATGGGAAGGTGGCGAGGCGGTGATTTCGGTGCGGAAAGGGAGGGGAAGAGTAAAGCGAAAGCAGCCGTTGAGCAGGAAGAGGACTGAGCCAAGGGGAAAGTGAAGGAGCGAGAGTAGATCTTGGCACGGAGGAGAAAGAGATGCGTGAGGAACAGGAGATGGCGGCTAGGTGCCAAAAGCAGAAGAGGAAAGGGACCTAGAGGGAGAGAAAACTTTGGCTCCCGTGTCTCTGCAGCTGAGAGTTTCCCAGTGGGGAAGTAACCCTGACAGTCGTCACCGGGGCTGGCAAGACATCCGCCCCCCGCGCCAGCATGAGCCACGGCGCTTTGCAGCACCGAGTGCCGGCTCCCTGCCGCCCAGCAGACGCTCAGCTGTGTCTTCTGCTCGGGATAAACTCCCAAACGAAGCCAGAAGGGAGGAAGAAAAATTTAATCCACAAAATTTCGGGAGAATTTTTCATTGCTCTTCCCATAGCAGTTGCAGAACCTGAATCTTTAGAGTAAGAGCAGAGAACGAGTTTAAGATTCATCTTAAAAAGGACTCCAGGGAGATTTTCAAGCCCACAGAATGCCCGAAGGCTTCCCTGGGTCTAACGTGAATGCTTGCGTGGGGATCTGCATGCTCCTGGGCATCGCTAACCCGAGGGTGCTCTTGTCCCCCCAGCTCCTGGGTGACATCCTGATCATCGTCCTGGCCGCCCACTTCGCCAAGGATTTCACTCCCGACTGCCAGGCTGCCTGGCAAAAGCTGGTCCGTGTGGTGGCCCATGCCCTGGCCCGCAAGTACCACTAAAGAGCCAGCAGGAAAGCCCCGGCAGCATCCTCCAGCTGCATGTCGTGCACTAGCTGACATGTTGCTTTGGAGCCGACAGCTCGTAACAGCCAAATAAAGCTCATCCTCTGAAGTCTGCACTGAGTCCGTGTGTCCCTGAGAGGCTGGAGGGGTTGGTGGTACAGTGACCAGGGGCACCCGCAGGTGGACTAGGGCTGTAGGCTTGAGCAGGGTGGGCGTTTTGCTCCCAGAAAACACCACGTCTCTTTGTTCTGTGTGGTCGGGGGGGGGGGGGGGATTTGCATCTGAAAATCATATTTACGGAGTATTGGGTAGATACGGCCCCACTACTTCTGCGGTCACGTCCTGGGGAGTGTGCATTGAGGACCTAGTCGGTGTTTTACCGTGAAATATGCGTGTGTTCTTGCAGGTAAGGGTAACTCAAAGGATTCCTATTTTTTAGGGAGGATAAACAAAGTGAAGACTTTAATCTACCCTGGCCCATTCCTGGCATAAAGCCCACAAGAAATTAGCTGACTCATACTGGCCAAGCAGCCAGCTGGGTGGGGGTAGCTTTGAGATAGACATTTTGCTATCAAGACCTGTCCAGACTTTGTTTGTGCACTTCTTTTTCA
>NW_009649728.1:296330-299613 GCF_000708025.1 Charadrius vociferus | reverse complement strand
GGGGCGGGTTACTGCTCCTAGCGGTAAATATTAATAATATTCTGGACGTGAGTATTAATCGATGCTGTGTGCAAGCAGAGCATTTTGGGTGTTTAAGCGTCTGCAGAGCAGGGCTCTCTTGGGTAGAGTTTGTTCTTGGCATGTGAAGCACTGTCTGCCCAGTTTGAGCTGAGCGTGAAGCAGTAAAAGCAATGGTTAGCCGAAAGGATGGGCTCATTTTTCCAAGGGAGAAAAGAGGGCAAAGCTATATACCCCAGTATCTCTGACACCCTGCTTGCCGTGTCCTCTCCCTGCTTTGTCCACATTTGTGGGCATCCCACTCTCTTTCCTGACCCACTGGACAGTATTAAAAGCCCCCCGTGACCCATAAATGCCCCTTCTCACATGCGTTGCTCAAAGGAAGAGGTGTTTTGTTTCTGGTGTCAAGGCAGACCCTGAGAAGGTGAGAAGGTGTTTCGTACCAAGTCCCAAAGTGCTGTCCTCCCTGCAGCGGGTCGTCTCGGTCAGGCATCCAGGGTCACATAAAAAACCAGATTCGTACGTGACTTTTCACAGGTTTCATGGTAGGTATTCGTAGACTTTCGTATGAACATATTGTTCACAGGCTTCAGGCAGAAATGAGGGAATTATTTGAACAAGTAGGTCTCCTCCTGCGAGCAAGGTGTCTGGGGGTGGAAGTGAGCCGAGAAGGTTAGACCCCACGGGTCAGGACAGCGGGGGGGCTGGGCTCTTCCCACTCCAGGGTTCCTGCTGGGGTACCCCTCCTCAGGACCAGGGATGAGGGTTTCCATCCCCTGCACCCGGCAGCATGGCAGGATGGGGACGGTTCCCCTGGTGCTGCCCGTGGCTTCGCTCCCTATCCTTAGCTGGGGGATGACACCCTGGTCCCTGTCCCCCCAGCAAACAGGTCCTGTGGGAGGTCCTCTCCCCGCGCTGCTTTGCCTGCTCCTGTTTTGTCTCCTGCGTGGTGGCAGAACAGCGCTGTGGGAGCCGACAACCCCCCTGGGCGATGCCCGGTGCGGTGCGGTGCGGCAGCGCTGCAGGTCCTGGAGGGGCTGATAAGGGGCTGCAGGAGGGTGGGCACCGGTGGGCACCAGTGGCCTCCCGGCAGCATTTTGCCTGGATGTTCTTACCCCCATGCACGCACCCAGGCAGCGCTCGACTGGATTTATCACTGTGCTCCAGCACACCAGCCCACGTGCACTGCATTTTCTTGAGAAAAGGCAGATGTAGGCAACTCTAATGAAGATTATTGATCCATATTCCATTGGGGAAAAAAGCCTACAACTAAAGGGGGAAAGAGATATTACCAGGCTGAAAAATCTCCCTCAGTCCCAACATCCAGCTCTGGGGCCCCCACCAGCAGAAGGACACGGAGCTGTTGGAGCGGGGCCAGAGGAGGCCCCGGAGCTGCTGGGAGGGCTGGAGCCCCTCTGCTGGGAGGACAGGCTGGGAGAGTTGGGGGGGTTCAGCCTGGAGAAGAGAAGGCCAAAAAGGGGAGAGCTCAGAGCCCCTTCCAGTGCCTAAAGGGGCTCCAGGAGAGCTGGGGAGGGACTCTGGGTCAGGGAGGGGAGCCGTGGGACGAGGGGGGATGCTTTGACACTGACAGAGGGGAGACTGAGATGAGATGTGAGGAAGAAATTCTCTCCTGTGCGGGTGGTGATCCCCTGGGGCAGGTTGCCCCGAGAAGCTGTGGCTGCCCCATCCCTGGAGGTGTTCAAGGCCAGGTTGGACGGGGCTTGGAGCAACCTGGTCTAGTTGAAGATGGCCTTTAAAGGTTCATCCCAACCCAAACTATTCCACAGTTCTGTGATCCTATGGTTCTATTTTCTTTCTTTTATTTGATTTTTCTCACATTCCTGTATTTTCGGTATAAGGCCAAGAAGAGACTTAGCAGGAGGTGGTCTGTGGAGAAAGGCAAGCCCCGATGTCTGCAGAGGAGCTTGGTCAGCTCTTTGGCTCTGCTGCAGCCTGGCCATCCAAACACCCCACCTCTTACCCGCTCAGTAGTCCAACAGGACCCAGTGCCTCTTACCCCAGTCCAGAACCCACGGAAAGCAACGGGAGACAGTGGATTGCTCCAGGTGCCTTGGAATCAAGATCACAGCCCCTGTGCTTTCACTGAGGCTGTGTTTCTTGGGCTTTTATCCAGAAAATAAAAGAGGAGAGCCCCCTCCGTGCAGGGCCATTGCTCCTGGGGAGGGTGCATGACCCCCAGTGCGCTCGGGGGTGTCCCAGGGGAGCAATTCTCATGGAGCCCAAACATCTCCTCCTGCCAGAGCAGACTGGGCACGTCCCGGCTGAACGTGGGGGAGAAGTGTGAAATACAGCAGCCTTGTAGGGGCAGGTTCAGAAGGGAAAGGCCCCAGGCTCCCCCTGGGCTGGACACCTCTGAGCTAAGCTTTTGCTGGGTTTTGAGCCCACAGCAGAACCTGCAGTGGCAACACCTTGTGTTCAAAGCCCAGTTCTCCTGCCCCTTATGGAGGTGGATGAAAGCAGAAATGGGATGAGAAGGGTGATCCTGTTTGCTCCCTGTCCAGCAGCACTGCGTCTGGCCGGTCCTTTTACATCTGAGGGGAGAACATTTGGGTGAGATTCTTCCTGCTCCAAAAGGGACAAGTAAACCAAGTAGGTCAAGTTCTCTTACAGGAGGAGGACAATGGGGTTAATGCAGATTTCGGCTGCAGAGCCTGAGCACCCTCTGGACAACTCCAGCATGGCCCACAGCTCCTGGTGGTGCAATGGCACTGGAGCCCACCAGCAGCACAGGTATCTGCACCGTTTTCTGGTGGCAAACCCCTCTGGGTCGCTCTGCCACAGGCTGCGTTTTGGCAGCGGCATTCATCATTCCGCTGAGAGAGGCGAAGACACGGCTCAGTCCAGCATTTGGGGAAGCCGAGGCGCCAGGCTCGCACCCACTGAGGCCCATGCACGCGTGTTCGATCGCGTTGGACTATCGCACGAGGCTCGTGCAGCCCTTTCTCCTCAAAGGGGCCCACGTCTGGTGGGTGAAATGGAGAAGAGCCTGCACGGAGGGGAAGGGACAAAGCTCTTGAGCTGGGGATAACCAGGGGCCCCTTCTCAGCGTGCCACACCCTGGCCATCCCCTTCTGCTGCCCGGCCGGCGCGGACCCCCACCCCGGCCCCAACCAATGGCCCCACAGTGCAGGACGGGGAGGAGCCGCTGGTGGGGGATAAAAGCCTCTCTGGGGTCTGCAGCTCCACTACGGGGTCTGTGTCCTCCTGCAGCTCCCAGCAAAGCCGCCCGCCAACATGGTGCACT
>NW_009649728.1:288371-296157 GCF_000708025.1 Charadrius vociferus | reverse complement strand
GGCAACCCCAAGGTCCGTGCCCATGGCAGGAAAGTGCTCACCTCCTTCGGGGAAGCTGTCAAGAACCTGGACAACGTCAAGGCGACCTACTCCAAGCTGTCTGAGCTGCACTGTGAGAAGCTGCACGTGGACCCCGAGAACTTCAGGGTGAGCCATGTTTGCAGTCCCAGCCCCTTCCCTATGTCATCAGATTTTGGGGAAAGTCAGATTTTGCTTTGAAACTGTGGGCGTTGCCTCCAACAACGCTGTCTACGAGTACTGTCTTTGGCTGGTGGAGGCAGAGTCCCTGTGTCGTACCCAGGCAAGATGATAGCTTGTGCAGGACTGCTTGCAAGCGTGTGGGTGACTTTCACACTAAAAAGTCCCATTTTTAGTACCAGCACAGCAAGGAGGAGGAGAAGGTATCGGGAGTTTGTTGCCTGGAGGAGATCTGGTTGGGGAAAAAAGGAAGAAACGCAGGGGAAGGTGCAGCATGGGCTGGCGGGGTCAGAGGCAGAGGGGAGCTACGCAGAGCGTTGAGGGGAATCCTACAGCAAGATGAGCAGCTAGTGCGCTTGAAAACCACAGGGCAGGTTTCTGCCTTGTCCAACATGGGCTGCCTGTCTGGATGGGACACTCCCTCGTCCTCCAACACTTTTAAATAAAAATGGATCATTTTCTTCATTTACATCTAAAGAGAAGAAGAAGAAAAAAAAAAAAAAAAAAAGAGCATTTTTCAGGGTAGGTCTCAGGCCAAATTGCTTTAGCATCCCCAAAATAGGGAGAAGTAGTTTCAAGGTTCTTTCTTGCATCTTTTTTTAAAGAATGAAGCAGATATTGTTTCCCCCAACCCCAGAGCTTTTTTTTGGAAAGAGGACCCTGTTGTAGCCGTCCCAGGGAAGGGGGGGTGAGCCAGTCCCCTGCAGCCCGAGGGCCGCTCTGATGGGGCAGTGGGCTGCAGAGGAAGAGAAGGAGTGTGCAGCGGGTGCGAGTCCTTTCAGGAGGGGAATCCGTCCACGGGGAGAAGTCAGGAGGAAGGAAACACAGCCTGTGGGTTGCGGGGTGGTGTCTAGGGGGGACGGGGACCTGCCTGCTGCCGGAAAACCAGGGAGACAGAGCGCTTGCATAAATGAAGAAGGTGCTTAGACCTAAAGGGATGGCAGGCCATGGTGGGGTTGTGTGCAGGAAGAGTAGGGAGCCCTCCCTGAGAGGTTGTGGGTCCAACAGCTGAGCCCCAGCTCGGGGATGTCCTGTCCCTGCTCCGTGGTCTGGTGCCACACAGCAGTTCGAGCAGCACTGACCCTGTCCATGTTCCTCTTTTCTCCTCCAGCTCCTCGGAGACATCCTGATCATCGTCCTGGCGTCCCACTTCGCCAGGGATTTCACCCCTGCTTGCCAGTTTGCCTGGCAAAAGCTGGTCAGTGTGGTGGCTCATGCTCTGGCCCGCAAGTACCACTGAGCATCCCGGGACCGGCTGTGCGAGGAAGAGCCCCTGAGCAGAAGGAGATGCCCTGTGGGTACTGACAGGCTGTAACCACCAAATAAACGCCTCCCGGCACCACGTCTGCAGGGTCTGCCTGTCTCTGTGCTGGGGAACGATGGGGGGCAGGGGAGTTTGTGCTGTCAAACGCAATGTCGTCCACGCGTGGGTGTATTTCTTCTTTCTAAGGGTTGATGCAGAGTTTCCTTAACTCTGGAGTGCTCTCTCATGTGCGCTCCCTGCCAGTGCACGCACGGGGGTCTGTGAAGAGAAAACCCATGCAAAGGGCACTGACACCTGGGAGTGTTTCGGAGGAATAACGAGGGATTGCAAAGCATCCGCCCCTGTTCTCCCAGCTCTACATTAACGTGAGATAAGGTGAAGCCAGCACGATCCAGAGCACAGAGCTCCCAGACAAGCCGTTGCTGCAGCCGGGGAGCCGGCACCCGCCTTGCCCTGCTCTGGGGCTGGGGATGCACCATCGCCTCTGAGAGCATCTGATACAGCAGAAAACCTTGAACTCTGACTCTTGGGAGGTTCAGGAGATGTTCACTTCTACCAGCTGTATCAGCTGGCCTAGCAGGATTACTGCTTCCCCAGGGGGGATTTATCATGCTGATGCACACAGCAGAGCCGCATCCCCCGGTGCCCACAGTCCCAAAGACCCCTCTCTCCAGACTGAGGGCATTCAGTTCCCAATGCCACCCAGCAAACAAACCCCACCGTGCGAACCGATACCTGGGCTTTGCTGTGCCTGGGTCTCCTTCTGCCACCCGAGGGTCCTTCGTGGTGGGTGGAGGGAAGCTGTGAGTCGGGCTTGGTTATTCATTCACTGCCACAAGGATGGCAGGTTAGATTTTTGTTAGCTATTTTATTATACAAAATAGGAGAAAAACATAAAAATGATCGTGACTGTGCTTATCTTATTCTTAAATCTTGTCTTAAACCAAGACTGGGAATTCCTTGCACAAGGGGGATGACAGTCAGTGCTGTTCACAGCATCTGGCACAGCAGAGTCCTGGCCGTGATACGAGTTTCTGGAGTTACCACGGAGGACACAGTTGTTTTGGGTCACAGTCTTTCACCTCACTTGGGCTCAGCAGGCTTCTCCTCTGCACCAAATCTGCAGGTTTTTGTACAGAGAATAGCGCAGGTCCTGGAAATGCTGTTCAGCCAGCAGCAGAGCAGCCCACGCACTGACCCTGCTTCAAGTAGAGCATCAGGCTAGAGACCCCAGGAGCACCCTTCCCACCAGAATTATCCCGTGGTTCTGCACTCTGAGCTTGCAAGACACTTGCTTTTCTCACCTATGGCTTGTTTTGAAGGGGGGCATAAAGAAACAAGTTGAATGCGCCTTTATAAATCTACTTTGTTTGGATGTTGTAAAAGACAGGACTGAAGAGGGGTGGGAGGAGGACGTAGATGTTGCCCATCAAAGTGTGGAAGATGGGGGGTGCCTCTTTCCTAAATCTGTGCAGGATGGACTAACCAAGTGCTGGGATGTAGAAGACCATGCAGCCTTCAGACCCTTGCCTGTGGAGGCAATGCTGAGAGATGTCATAAGGACCACGACAGAGGACAACAGAATGAAGAGGAGATCTGAACCCATGGCGAAGAAAATGAGGTCTGGGTCACAGATGCTGTTGAACGCCACCTCTCTGGAGTGCAGCCCAGTTATGGAGACAAAGGGAATGGGACAAGGCACTCCCCAGCCACCAGACAGATGGAAGAAATCATAGAATCACAGAATGGTTTAGGTTGGAAGGGACCTTAGAGATCATCTAGTTCCAAGCTCCCTGCCATGGGCAGGGACACCTCCCACTAGACCAGGTTGTTCCACCTGGAGATGGAGGACCAGGGTATAATCTACTCCTCTGTGGGTGCATCAGCCCTGTTTTGGCTGCCCTTACGCCTGTTGGCATGGTCGTACAGCTCCTTGGGGTCAGAGAGGTATCAGCCTGTCAAGGGGCATGGCAGAAAGCACCACCGGCTCCAGGAAGATGAGGGAGCAGATAAGGAAGAGCTGAGACACGAGGGGGTACAGGCCAATCACCATGAGCAAGGAGCACAGCACCCCTGGTGTGGTGGAAAGACACAGCCCAAGGTCAGTGAGGGCCAGCATGGAGAGGACCCGATGCAGGGCTGGTAGAGGCTTTGTTCTGCTTTTCTAGCATACAGGATAACACCATTTCCAATGCTCGTAGTGACATGAACAGAACAAACTGAGGTGGAAAGCTGGGGTAAGATGCTTCACACTCGCGGAATGTGGTTGGCAGAAAGGCTGTGACCACGAGGCTGGTTCAGCGCTCACCCCCATGAGGTGCTCGTGATGTCCTCTCGCTTCTTAGGTATTGCAATCTACACAGCCAGGATTTGGTTCCAGTCTGGTATAGAAATGATAGAAAATCCCTGAATCCCTATGGATTGCATCATGCAGCCCTGAAATGATGGGAAACTCTCACGAGCAGGTTGATGGATTGCTCTCCTCTTTCATGGCAGCTTCTCTCAAACCTGAGACAGCACTGCAAACCTTTGATGAATGAGCACCCCGTGCTGCTTTGGAAAGAAAGGAAAGGAATTTCCACAACAGCAACACAGACTAATAACTGAATAGATTGCAGGATTACTTCTTGTGAAAATTGGTAGGAAATGGCATTAGGAAACAGTGTTAAACTATATAAATTAGAAAACAGTTGTGATCCATGATTGCAATACCTGCCCTTCCTCAGCCATCGGGAGATGTCACCTCTCCTCCTGCAGCCTGCCCTCCTGCACATCCACCATGAAAATGGAGCCCCCATGTTTATGAGTGGTGGGATGGAAAACAAAACTTCTCATTTATCTCCTAATACATATTGTCTGCAGTTTTTACAGGTGTTAAGAAAAATAACTAGTTGACTATCTGTGCTAGGATAAGTAATGGAGTCTGTGCAATGAAAAATGTGGTGGTGTGTTCCGTGCTTATGAAAGAGGCATTTGTGTTGTCTCTACAGTGCAACCACTGCTGTGGCATATTGCCTGGGAATGAAACCTCAAAAACTCCTGCTTAAAAATATAATGAATTAGTCAAACCCTAGAGCCTTTTAAGGAATTCTTACTTGAAGTTTAATGTCAGTCTAAGGAGCAGGTTAACCACAGGACCATCAGGTATAATCATTTTTATCTGTCCTGATCCCCACACTTACCGCAGTAACAGCAGTAAAAAAATAAAACCAACCCAAACCAGGTTCACCTGTTAGCATAAGCCAAAAATACTCCTTGACTGACTCTGTGCTGCCCCTGCTGGGGTTATATATAGTGTAAGGCACAATTTTATGCCTCTAGAGGGAATTCTCTGTCAGGAACGTCAGCATAATAGAGCGTTTCAGAAGACAGGTCTTACAGCTGGTGGGACTGGAATATAATCATAACAAAATTCAGCCATCCATGTGATATGTTTGTTGTGTTTTCCCACTCTGCTTGAAATGAGGATGAATGGTAATGTACTTGTTCTGATTTTGCAAAAGATGCTTTATTGCTTTTGAGAAGTAAATAAAGAGGATGTTTTCTTCAAGAATCAGAGTGGAAATAACCAAGCTGCCTAATGGCTCTGTGCATCTGCAGCAACCATTTCTGGTAGTTTTTCACACTGCGCTTGATGTTACAGGGATATTTGGACAGAAAATACAGGGGGATCCTTTTCAGCTTGCCTAGCCCGTAGGAGAGGGCTGTAATCTATAGGTCCACAAGCAATCCCATGGGTGAGCCTGGAGGGATGGGGACCGCTCTGCTGGCTGCTTTCAAAGAGCCACCTTGTGCAAGGACTGGCTGGGAACGGGACCACAACTTTGCTCCGGTGTCAGTAGCAAAACCTGATGTCATGGCAACTGTTGCAAAAACCTTGAGAAAAATCATTTGGATATTAAGAGATTTTTGATCCACGCCCCTTGGTAACTTCAGCGAAATGAAGGTTTGAAACCCCAGAATGACACATCATAGCTGATCTGCCTCATCTTTCCTTTTTCCCGCCCCCTCACCTCCTCCAACCTCTGTTTAGTGCCCTTCCAGCCCAAATTCTCTCCAATAAGAGAACCAGACACGCGCTCATTTTCCATTCCAAACCAGAAGTGGCAAGGATAATGTTTCTGAGATGATGATGAGTTTATTTTCATATCCAAAAGACTCATCTGGCCAGAACTGCAGGAGTCCTCACTGTCTGGCACAAGGTGAACTCAGAAACCAAATTATTCTTTTTTGTCGTTTTTGTGGGCAGCCTTTTATCATGTCTCTCCCTCAATCTTTCTTTGTCGCAGCTGAATGACTGCTGCTGTGCAGACAGGTCCCCATGCTCCACCCCGCAGAAATTAAGAATTCCTGCACTAGAGACCCACATATTCATTGTGCAGTAACAAATGCCATGGTAGAAAGTGTGATTTAGATAAATCCACACTGTCAAACTCCAGCAATTGACAGGCTGGAGAAGCACCATCTTTGTCCATACAGCAGAGACGTGAGAACGACAGGGAGGACACGCAGGTCCCCAGGAAGCGGAGCACCGTCTCACCAAAGGGCATAGTCCCTCCTGACCTAAGAGACCACAAGTGGCAGAGCCACCTCCTGGAGACTGCCCAGCTTCACTGCAGGGCTGCAGAGAGACGATTAAGCTTGACCAAAGCCTGCCATGGTTTGGTGCTCAGCCACGTGCCACTGTGGCCACAGCAGCCTTTTGGCAGTGGGTGGCTGTGGTGGTTCTCCAGGACAGACGTGGAGCAAATCAGCGAGACGCGCTCCAAAGCTGTCCCACTGCTTCTGCAGCAGTGCTCGGAGCTGCTCGGATGGAGACATTCTGCAAACATGCTCACCCTGTCCTACTTGGCACTCCTGACACTTTCTCCATGCCTGGTCATGTCTCAAACGATCAAACAAACAGCTTTGTTCCTGCTTTGCCTCCCTCTGCACCACATCTTCCAGGGAAAAACCTCTTCCCATGGAGGGCAGTTCTTCACTCCGGGACAGTTCTGTTTGGAAAGTTTCTGTTTGCTTTATTAATAATTTTTATTTTATATACATGAAGTTTTCAGTTTGGCGACACTACAGAGGAGGAATACCTGTCAGTGGGAAAGAAAGGCAAGAGAGTTTGTCCTGGCTCTTTCTGCATGTTTGAGTCTGTCCCAGATAATGAGCTGAAACACAGGTATTGTCAGCCATGATCTGTACTTGAATCGCCACTGGATCGTTTTCTCTTGGCACCTTGGGACAATATTCCAGCAAAGTGCTCCATAAATGCTAGCCCTGGCCTTAGCTTTTTCTGTTTTGCCTCTTTTAGTTGTCCTATCCATAACATGGGGAAAATAAAATGCGTGTCTCTTTAAAAGGGTTTATTTGGATTCAACTGCTGATGTTTGAAAAACTGTGTCACCATGTGAGAGTGCTCTTGCATGGCCAAAAGGTAGTTCAACCTCCTCCCGTGCTGGTACTTGATGAGCCTGTAAGCCCTGCACCTCCCTCCTTCCATCCCTTTCCCAACCCGCTCTCCCCAAAGTTTTTCCATGGAAGAACTTACATCTTCCCAAGCATACAGAGAAAGAAGAGTGAGGCACTGCTTTTGCACTAAAAGGTTTGGCAGGATGTGTGCATTTTTCTAGGGGTGCAAAGATCTATAGATGCACTCTATTTTACCTCAAATTCAGTGATGAAATCTAAGCAGTGTTTCCAGGGAGCTGCATCTCTATCTTACCTTCAGATCTAGCTGGCAAGTGCAGTTTCACCCTGGAGCCAACACCTACACTAGGAGCAAGTAATTGATTTTATTCAATGTTTAACATTTTTAAAAGTCATAGTTTTATTTTTAAAAGGAAGAAAAAATTAGTGAAAACTTTTTTTCACTGCTGCTCTGACCAGTATTTCCTAAGCTTTTATGGTCCTTGTGTTTGCTCTTGCAGCATTTACCCCTGTGCTGCTGCCACCCTGGCAGCAGGTCAAAGTACAGAAGGGGGTACTGTCACCTCCCTGGGCTGTGTAGCTGGTTTGCATTTCATGGCCTCAGCCCCAGCAGTAGGTCCCAGGTGACTGTGGTTGCTGCTGAGATTTCACACAGGCATTATAAAAACAGCTTCCTCTGCATGTGGAGCACTCAGGCAGAGTGCGGTTCCCTGTCCCTCTGCATCTTCTGCCTAAGGACTTCAGCAGAACAGAGGTAAGGGCATCTGAAGGGCCAATGCATTTCCATGTCAGCCTTGCTTCATTATTGATGTTTTAATTTGGGGTGGGTCATTTTCCGTTCAGATTTTGTGATAAAAGGTAACTTTGGTTCACAGCCAGCTTGCTTACCTATCATTGTGCATTCCT
>NW_009649728.1:286140-288062 GCF_000708025.1 Charadrius vociferus | reverse complement strand
TCAGTGAATACCCCCCGTCCTTCCCCCTGCCCCCAGTTTTTATTGCTGAGCCCGAAGTCATATGGTGTGGAGTATCCCTTTGGTCAGCTGGGGCCCTGCTTGTGTCCCTTCCCAAGTCCTTGTGCACCCCCAGCCTGCTCGCTGCTGGGGCAGGGTGAGAAACAGAAAAGGCTTTGATGCTGTGTAAGCACTGTTGAGAAAGGCGTAAACCATCAGTGTATTCTCAACACTGTTTTGGTCACAAATCTAAAACAGCACCGTATGAGCTATTATGAAGAAAATTAACTCTATCCCAGCCAAAATCAGTACACTCTCCAAACCCATCACCTCGCCAGGCAGGCAGCTATTTCCAGCGCATCCCTTGGCTGCCTGTTTATCTGTCCATCTATCCACATACGTCTTCATCGTCTACCATACCTGTTCATACATCTTTATCTTCTATCCCTATTTCTTCCCCACTGCGCTGTCTTTTCTCAGTGTTTTCCCCAGCCCGGGTGCCTCTTGCTGCAACACAGGGACACTGCGGGGATGCGACTGCTGACATTCGGAGGAGGGAGTGGACGTTTCTATAGAGAGCAACATCCAGTGTTCCAACAGCATATTTCAGACAGGATTTAAAAGCCCTGAAAGCAAGCTTTATAAAGTGTTGGGTTTTTTTCATGGGATCTTTCACAAAACACAGATTATGCCCCATCTGCTGATGGGATGATGTTTTGCTCCTGTCTCTGAAGTGGCTGGTGCTGAGCACACTTGGAGATGGCGAACGAGTTCCTCTGGTCCTTACTCACTGAGAGCCTGACAGATGGTGCTATGAAGCACGACCCAGCAAGGATTACGCTCTTTCTACGGGCTCCATGTTCATCCTCCTGGGCAGAAGCTGAGCATCCACCGGAGACAGAGCGCCCACTCCTCCCCCATGGCACAGCGCCCAGCAGGGCTGTGGAAATTCATCCTTTCCCTGTGTGCAGACGCATCGCTTACGTGTCTCGACAAGGATGAAAATAAAAGGAAGATGGAAGGAGCAGGGGAGGAACATTCCTTCTTCATCCCCACTGCGGGGCAATCAGGGTGAACAGCGTCATGGCGGGGCACTGGGGTTGCAGGACGCCCAGCCTCTGGGGTAGCCCCATGGGTGGAGGACGGGACTTTTCCCACTTCGGTGACTATTCACCCAGTCCGGAACAGTCAATGATGCACAGAGTGAACAAAGCAATCTTTCTGTTGTTGTGGGACAGCCGAAGCACACATACAGACGATGAGGATGAGGTACGCGTTCGAGTCCGTACACCCAGATTCAAATACTTCGATCTATATTTTCATGTTGAAGATAATTGGAGCACTCTGGAAAGCTGTCTGCTAATTTAACTTATCAAGCTAATTATTTAGCTGGCGAAGTAAAGAGTTGAGGCACAGATGTCTGGAGCTTTGTCTGAGAAGTGGGGCAGTTGGAAATAGACTAATTCCATTTTTCATGGCACACTAATGAGTTTAGCCACATGCCCTCCAATTAAAGAATGCCATGTTCCCTGTTTACATAGACAGATGGAGCGTGAATTCCTTAAGTGCTGAGGGCTGGAAAAGTTTAACTTCTTCCCCATCAGCCACTGCAGCCCCTGAAAAGAGCAGCAGACAAGCCAGGCAAATAATTAGCATAGGTTAGAGGAGTGTTTTATAACTTTTTATTTATTTATTTATTTACAACCCCAAAAGATACCGTCCCTGAATTCAAAGTTTAAGCCCTTTAAGCACAGCTTTTCTTTTATGATTTGTATTTCGCATAGCACTGTATTTCCCTGAGGTATCTGTGGGCTGAGAATTGGAAGCCCGTGGCTGACAGTTCTGTAGAAGAAACAAGAGCTGGGTTTGTGTACACATTGCTTAATTTTACCCATAACTGTTAGCTGTAATAACAACATTCCTGC
>NW_009649728.1:258754-286126 GCF_000708025.1 Charadrius vociferus | reverse complement strand
TCTGTGTATACTACTAACACACATATCGACTGAAATTCCTGCCGCTTTGAATAGCTTGATGGGCTGTCAGTGAGGACTACAGTAATGGCAACAACAATTAGAATAGTAAATAATCTCTGAAGTGAAGGGAAACGATAATGTTCTAAATTCGCCAGTGCCTTACCAAATTTACACCTGCAGGCGTGACCGTGTCCTCTCAGGGGTCAGAGCGGGTGACAGATAAATGTCAGTAATTACTGGTTTCTGCAGCTCCCGGGGACCCTTGTCAAGGAGCACAGTTCCACAGTGCCGGCTGCTGCACAGACACAAAACAGAGAGAAAACCGCAGCCTTTCACCCTTTCCCTTCCGCTGAAGGGTAGGTTCAGCCACAGCAAGGGGTGCAGGCAGAGGACAGGAGGACAAGCAGGACCATATCTGCCAAAGCCAAGTGGTGGTCCAAGCTCAGCAGCCGGGCAGGGGGCAGCGCCAGTGGTTTGCAGAGCTCCAGACAGGGCATCCTGCACGGGGTGACAGATGAAAATCTGAAAATCCAGCAAGAAAACTGAGGGAGCCGGCTGGTACCCGCAATCAAGGGCGGACAACGGGCTGGAGGCACAGCCCGGGAGGGGAAACCGACATCTGTCGTCTGCTGCGGCAGCCCATGGGCAAGGGGAGGGCTGCCCAGAGGAGCGAGGACGGTGAGAGGGACCACTGTCCTTCTGCAGTGTCCTGCATGGGGGGGCATGGGGTGAGGCTGTGTGCGGTAGGGACTGAGATGTGGAGAAGGCTGGGCACCGAGGGGAAGGGCTGCAGGCAGTCTGCAAAGCCGATGCAGAGATGGAGAAGGACCCACATGGAAGTAGAGACCGGGTCTTGAGTGCCAGGGCAGGACTCAGATGTCGCTTACAGCAGCTGAGAGAGGAGGCTGCAGCAATGTCATGGGAGGGATGTAGCCCTGGTGCAATAAATGATGTTACTGTTGACTTTCCAGGGGAGGAGTATGGGGGAAATAAAGCAGTAAAGACGACTGAACCAGCACTGCAAAGTGCTCGTCTCTGCTCTGGTGCATCTTCAAGGAGGAGAAAAGAAATTAAATCTTCACACCAAGACACCAGGGTGTTCGTTTTCATTGCCCTGCGAAACCCAGTTCTGCATTACCTTTGAATTGTTTAGGAAAAAGGGGCCCCTCAAGCAGGCAGGGTGCCAGCTTGGAGCAAACATGTCCCCAGGGAACAGCCATGCCATGGCTTCCCTGCTGATGGGCATTCCCGGGACGGCTCGTTTCCACCGCTAGGTAAAGCACTGATGACCATTCAGTTCCCAGTCTGACTTGGAATATGTAGGGTTATTTTTTGTTATTGTTATTATTATTGTTTGTTATTTTTCTGTAATTCCCCTTGGGTATTCATGTGTCCATTTAGGCTTCCTTGGCTGTTCTCAGTAATCACAGCTTTATGTAAGGGAAAAAAGGAGACAGGATTTATTTCGGCCCTTCTGAGACCCTCCTGGAGTGGTGGATGCTGCTGCTCCTGCGAGGAAGGAGCTGGCCTTCCATGCACAGACAGACCTTCTGCACCGATGATTTTGGCTTAAGTCCATAGCACTGCTTTGCCCCTCTGCTTTCTAAGCTCACGCCAAAGCAATCCTATTCAAATTAATGGAAATCAGCGCAGAAGGAGGTATGGGAAGCAGGCAGGATATTCCAACCCCACCCCAGCTGTCTGCTGTAGGGTGATCTGAGGCACTCTTCTCCAGGCTCTGTCTCGACCTCTTCCTGCGCAGTAGGAGTTAAGTGCCCAGTGTGCACGGAGGCACCTCGTTTCAGGAGTGCCCGGTGGGAGCTGGACCTCCTGTGGCTGTAACACACACGGGATGGTGCAGCTGCAGTGCAGTGCCTGCGCTGGACCCCCTCACACCAGATGGGGGTCTGACCTGAACCCCTTTTGGGTGTAATTCTGCTCCCACTACAACCTGATGGTGCCGTGAGACCAGTGCTGCCGCAGTGATACTGCACCGTTTCCATCGGGGGTCTCATTGGGGCATTACGTGGTGGGTCCAGGCAGAGCAGATGAACCGTCCCAGCTGCTGTCAGTCCGCAGCACCCCGGAGTGGGCTGGTTACAGTCCCTGGGAAGGGAAACGTACGGTGACTTTCAGCTCCAGCAGCATGAACCACAGCTTTTGGACATGCCTGGTTCCTGCTGGAAATGTCACCTGGCTGGAAGGAGAGGGCTTTGCCATACGCCCAGGTCCTTGACACTTCAGTCTTAGCAAGTCTGGCTGCAGGTGTAAAAAGCTTGAACAAACTGCTGTTGCAGATATGTAGGTCTATGCTGATGCACTAGAGGCTAGAAGGCTGAGCACGTCTAGGAAGCGTTAGATTTTCCCTGCGTGTGCTTCAGGACACCAGCAGGCACATGCCCAGGCCGCGCTGGACAGGAGGATCAACTCCCTCGTTCTGGCAGGAGCTCTGGGTCCACCTGACCCAGTGCCTTGGTGAAGGTGGGAACCCTTACCCCCCACCTTCACTGCTGTGCTCTCCTTGTCTAAAAAGAAGAGCCATTAGCTTTGGAAGCTCAGGCAGTTACAGCTCCTGCATGATTGACCAGGCAGGTATAGAAGACTGCAGATACTGCAACACTCCTTTATAAAGCAAAGAAAATGCTGTCTGCAGAGAAACAGGATGTACTTCATCTGCTGCACTGAAAGAGCTTAAGGGTTCAGGATCCTCAGCAGTCAAATGGATGACAGGATGGAGTAGAGAGTATCTAAATTGTTATTTACCACCTGTTCCCCCATATACAAAACCTCTTGGGTCTTCTGTGTCCTACATCAACACCTTCTTGCATTGAGAAGTTTGTGTATCCCTTTGTGGATCTGTTTCGTTTCTACACTGTAAATAATGGGGTTTAGCACAGGGGCTACGAGGACATAGGTATTGGCCATGAGGACATGAATCAGAGGAGAAGCGTGTTTACCAAACCTGTACACCATGGACAAGCCAATCATCAGGGTATAATAAACCGAAACAGCACAGCCATGAGAGACGCAGGTGTTCAGGGCCTTGAGACGCTTGGATGTGATACTCAGCACAGTCCTCATGATCACCAGGTAGGACAGGATGATAGTGAGTCTTGCCCAAAGGTGGCCAGGATGACAAATAAGCAACACGTGAAATTCACTTTGACATCTGCACAGGGCAGCTGGGGTAAGTTGGGGTGGACCCAGAAGGAGTGAGCCACCACGAGGGACCTGCAGAATGACAACTTCTTCAGAAGTATCGGCAAGGGGAGCAAGAGGCTAATGCTCCTCAACATGAGCCCCAGCCCAATGATGCATACCCTGGGGGTGGTTAGGACAGATGTGTACTGCAAGGAGCTGTAGACGGCCATGAAGCAGTCAAAGGCCATGGCCCACCGCACCCCGGAGTCCAGGATGGAGAAGCAGTGAATGAAGAACATCGAGGCGAGGCAGGCATCAAACCTGACCTCCCGTGAATCAAAGAGAAGCACGCTCAGCACTGTGGGGAGCGTAGACAGAGACACACCAAGCTCCGTGATAGCCAGCAGGCACAGGCAGAGGCACATGGGCTCGTGTAGGCTCCACTCTGCCTTGATGACCAAGAGGATTGCAGTGTTTCCCAGGATGGAAATAACATACGTGCAGCAGAAAGGGACGACAAGCCACATGTTCCCACTTTCCATTCCTGTGATTCCTGTTAGAAGGAAGGCAGAATGTCCGAGGAAGCTGCTGTTGGTCATTTTCCTATTGAAACATCTTCATCCTTGTCAAAGATCAAGCATCAGATCCCACTCATGCTACAAAAGAATTCACAGAAATCATAAAAGAGTAATCATGCCATAAGGCAAAGTTTTCTTCATGTCTCTCTCACTGCAGTGATGGGGATGCAGAATTCTGAGTTTGCTCAGACAGCAAGAGGACGATTTACCTTTGTGATCAGTTCTTGGCATGGAGAACCACAGCTCCCAAAAGTCAGAAAGCTTTGGAGATGGAGGAGACGGAGGGACACAGTACCTAGTTGATGGTTGAATTGTGGGCTTCTCTATGCCAGGAGACAGAGAGCTGTTTACCAGATTGACAGGTGTGGTACTGTATTGACTGTTGCGCCAGAGCGCGGTAAGGCTTGAAGGGTGGCATCCTGGATGAAGGGTGAATGCAGGCTTGTATCTCATGCAGAAAGCCTACCATGGAACTTGGGAGTCATGGAGGGGGTTCACCGGTCCTTGCTCTGGCTTTTCCTTGTCCTTCTGCAGAAAAGCAAGAGAAGGAGCACCCTGCAGATATCTAGACGTGCTCTGACATTGCCAGGTGACTCCTCCACCCGGATATCCGAGTGCGGTTTCTAGCGCTTTATGAATGAGATTCCCATATCGCGGCCGTGTGGATGTCACAGAGCACCTCTTCTCTGCTGGCTGTCAGCTTCATCCTCAACTTAGATTTTTATTTTTTTTTTAATTCTTTGCATCATCATTTTCTTTCTTTCTGTGACTCAGTATCAGACTTGGTGATCTTTCTCTTCCCTAAAAATAACCTTGGCAGCAAAGACCCGGTATAAGTGCCTTTGCACCAAGTGTTTTCTGCGTCTTCGAGAGCAGTGCACAGCTGAGGACCCAGAGAGTGCAGCAACATCTTGCGGGATGCAGCCAACGAGCATTCACCACCGTGCTGCCAAAAAGCAGCATTGTGAACATCTGCTAGCCCAGGAATGAACGATTTTGGACTCGGATAGTCTCATATGTACGAGTGCAAGTGCTGTTTTCCAGTATAAATGAAGCAAACAGTAACCAAATCACCCTCTCACAGGGAGGAGAGCTCTGGCAACTCACTGTGCTTTACAGGAATCACTCTGCGTGCGGAGGAGAGATTTCGGTTCTACTTACCCACCTTGCCAAGCTGTAACACAGGCAAGGATTGTCATTCCTTGCAGGTCACTGTCCCCTCACCTGGGTGCTGTGTAGGTATCAGCGTCTCAGCTGGGTCTGTGGACCCCACCAGTTGCTCTGGGGAACAGGCACTGCCAGAAGATAGGTTGTCTCACCCTGATGTCTGCCCCAGTCAGATAAAGGGTGTGTACAGACCTCATTGGCACGAACAGCATCTGAGGGTAACGTTCATTACATGTGCATCCTCCCTTTAATAATCACTTTAATACTAATGCTACAGTACTACTGACAAAGTTATCGGAAATTATCGAACAGCTGACATGTGAAAAGCAGCCCAGAAAAAAAAGCACATCACTTTGCCTTAAATACGGAGCAATACCCAAATATGAGCTGCCTGAGCATCTTGCCTCCAGGCTGCCAGCGAACTCACCTTTGTATTGCCGCTCCACGGAATCCCCCAGGATGCCCGGGCTCACTGGGGACTTCTTTTTTTTTTTTTTTTTTGTGTGGATCCATTGTCTCAAAGTAAAGGATGCAAACGTACAGCTAACAGTGAATCCCAGTGTCAAGTGGTGGGCTACTGTGGAACTGCCTTTGGTCAGCACCGGGAGCTAAGTAGGACTAGAAACTAAGTGTGAAGTCAAAGCAGGACTTGAATGTGGTGTTGGCTTCTGGCTTCAATGAGGAGACATCAGAAAGGAGCAAACTTTCCCTCTGCAGGGGTCAGAAGGAGAGATGTGAACCTAACGAGAGGAGCGAGCGAATGTGGCAAGATCTCCCTTTTTTGGCAGCTGTGGCCTCAGGCACCACTGTCAGGAGATGACACCCCTGAAATCACTGGGCTACCCTTCAAAATGTTCGGGTTTGGCCTTTTTCAGCATTGGGACAATTTTTTGCCTTCGGATTTCAAAGCACCACCCCAAAATTGTTCACCCGCCCCATGAAAGTGTGCTTGGGTCTCTGGTTTGGGCACAGACCTCCTCGGCTCTCCCACCGCTTTCTGCAGGCAGCTCACACGCAGCGTTAGCATTGGCTGGAGGGCACTGCTGACCCCCTCTCACCCCAGTGACCCCCTCATCCATACTGTGCAATGATACAGACATCACAGAGAAGGGAATCCTAGAGCGGGATCCTAAGCTGTTGGTGCTGAGTATCTGATCTTACGTGGCCATGAAGGCTTGTAGGCACACATCTCACAGGTCACAAGGGGCTGTATGAGTCTCACCTCTGCACGTCTGACCAGCAATGATCCCCTGCTGTCATTTCTTACTTAAAAAAGACATCTCTTAGAAGACCTCTCCCATTGCCACTGCAGGAGGCAGTGTGGTGGAAAGGATGGACGTTGGTCATGAGGGCAGCTCCCACGTTCTTAACGAAAAACAACAACATTTTTTGTGGACCCTGAAGAAAAATGGGGGTTCTGCCTCACCAGAATGGTGGCAGGTGAGCATCAGTCCACAAGATATGGTGCAGCCCTGCTTTGTGAAGTGAGAGAGAACTCTGAGACCGGCTCTTAGATGAACTGCAACCGTCTCTCTCCTCCCTTGGCTTCCCCTGCCTCTCGCCTGGGGTCTGTGAAATGCTACTTCTGTTTTATGTGAAGAAAAAGGATGAATAGAGTTTAAATTTAAATAGTCTACCAGAACGGTGCCAAAAATATTCATTTCCCATTTTGTCTGCAGCTTAACATCTGCCTCGCTTCAGCAGCAGTGCATGTTCGTCTCCCTGTCCCCCCTCCTGCTTCCCCACTGGTATCCAGCTCTCGCAGAGACAGCAGAGCCCGGAGCCTCCTCGTGGGCGGCTGCGATAGTCAGAGCTGCTCAGGAAGACAGAGAGCTCCACGAAATGCCAGGCCAGGTTAGAGATCTCCTCTCCATCCATTAGTGCTCTTCAGTTTGCACTAAAAATAGAGGAAAGGTCTGTAACGTGTTTGAGTTTTGTAACTTGAATTCGGGTCGTCTGACCTTCACCTCATTCTGCTTCCTGCCTTTTTCAGATATAGAGCAGTGATTTTGTAAAACATGTTTGCCCGTTTATTTGGATAGTTGACTTATTTTAGTATAGTGCAATCCTGTTAGCAACGATCTCCCTGTGATAGGTCACTCCAACTAATTGCATCAGTGAGGATTTCTGATATTTTTGAAAGGGTTTATGTTTACATAAGACTTTTGGAATTGCTAGCATAGGATTATTGTAGGTTTTGCCTTCTTTAAAAAAAAAAAAAAGAAGAAAAATAATGCTTAAAATGGAATTCTACCTATTTCCTTCTACAAGGACGGTCACCATTCCCATCCAAGCACCTTCCCGTCACACAGTCCAGGGACCACTCTTCATATAATGAGAGCCGCTGCAGGAAGGTCTTTTGGAGCTACTCCGCCTTGCAGTATAAATATTTTAATCATGAGAGGATATTTTTTTTAATAGTGAAAGAACTTTAACAGTGAGGAATCTAACCTCTCCATCTCCCCCTGGTGTAGAAGCCAGACTGAATGTCTTTATGCCAAGTTTCACCACGCAATGGATGAAACCTTCTGGACAGTGATAACAGAAAAGACGCTGTAGTGATTTCTGCAAGAATGCATTGCTTAAACTCCAGGCGTTGAGGAAGGGTTCCTGCCTGAACAGATAGTCACAGCATTAACTCTTGTTAAATTTGCCAGCATTATTGGGGGGTCCACAGGAGAGCTGGGGAGGGACTCTGGGTCAGGGAGGGGAGCCGTGGGACGAGGGGAACGGTTTTACACTGAAAGAGGAGAGATTTAGGTAACATATTAGGAAGAAATTCTCTCCTGTGCGGGCGGTGATCCCCTGGGGCAGGTTGCCCCGAGAAGCTGTGGCTGCCCCATCCCTGGAGGTGTTCAAGGCCAGGTTGGACGGGGCTTGGAGCAACCTGGGCTGGGGGGAGGTGGCCCTGCCCAGGGCAGGGGGGTTGGAACTCGATGATCTTTAAGATCCCCGCCAACTCTAACCGTTCTGTGATTCTATCAGTTAATTATGAGCACAGTTTGAGGCTCATACATATGGATCAGTTTCCCTTCTGCTGGAAGAGGAGGACCACCCTGTCCAAAAGCTTCTTGGTTCTCACCCCATAAACAATGGGGTTTAACATGGGGGGCACCAGCAGGTAGAGATTTGCCACCATTATATGAACTCTGTCCCATGTAGTGGAGTGGTCTTGGAGCAGGCAGACTGGATTCCTCCTGGATCTGAAATAAACCTTCTTGAAATGTGCCTAGTGGGATATGAGGTCATTAGCACCATCCCTGCAGCTCTACAGAAGCTTTTAGCAGCACTGCGCTGCTTGACAGTGTAGACAGAGGCAACAAGAGCTTGCCTCAGCTAAAAAACATCCAATTTCAGGGCAAAAATCTGTGACAGTGCCACAGTATTTGACACACACACACACCCCAAACACAGTGCTGCAGTGATGTCCATTCTCCCCCCAAAACAGACTGCAGCTTGCTCAGCCCCTGCGCGTTGCTCAGCTCCTGTTTTTTCCCTAATACCTGGGCAAAAGGATTCCTTGAAAAGCCCTGCAGCACAGATTGGGCCAACGTTCCTGACCGGAGAAGACCCTTCAGAGACCTTCCTGTGTCTGACCGCACTTGTGCTGGAGAGCTGCGGGGAGCGGAGGGACGGAGGAGGCAACAGCAGCTCCCCAGAGGGAGATGGGCTTCCCCTCCCCGCGGGTCCGGTGCCAGCCGAGCCGAGCCATCTCCATCAGTGGGCTCTGCTCCTGCTGCATCCGCAGCCACATTTCTCACCCCGAGCACCGCACCCCAGCCCAGCACGGCCACCAGTCACCAGCTGGAGCAGGGCCGTCGGGGCTGTGCTTGAAACCTTACAAATACGTATGGCTCGGGGTCACCTGCACTCTGGGAGAGGTTTCCTAGTTGGTTTTTTTTCTTTGCATGTGGCAGTAAACATCCTAGGAATGGGAATTCCTGATATTTTCCTTTCCTCATGCCACCCCCTTCCTCCCAGCTGCCTACGTTGGTGCTGCTTTGCCTAAAACTTCATTCTTCCATAGAGAACACCGGGACAGGGAACACAGTTCCCAGGCCAAGGCAGTGTGAGACACAGGAGCGTGCCTGCGAGCTCCACTAACTGGGGCTGTTCAACACTTGCTGCTGCTGCCCAGGAGGAGCGATGGCATAAAAGACCTTATTGTAGAGCAAGAAATTGCTGCCCGAACCCTAAATACTCACCTGCCTCCCACAGGTTTCCAGGCAGGGGCGCTGCACTGCAGAGACCAGGAGACATTTATCTGTCTGACAGATAAATCCCAGCAGGGAGCTCTGCGTTTCCCCTGCTGCTTAACGTGTAATCAGAGAGAGAGAAATAGACAGTTTTTAACCCCTCAACACTGACGATCTCATAGACACAGCTGCATCTTACCCGGTTTTGTATCTGTTTTCTTGCAACCTGTTTATTTGGAGGAGACTTAAGAGCGATGAGGTAGTTTAACACTAAAGCACAGAACTGATTTCAGACCAGATCTAATGAAGAAATTCTTTACAATGAGGGCGGTGTAACCCTGGCCCAGGTTGTCCATGTCCATGTCCATGTCTCATGGATGCCCCATCCCTGGAAACATCCCAGGCCAGGTTGGACACGCCTCTGAGCAACCTGGTCTAGTTGAAGATGTCCCTGCCCATGGCAGAGGGTTGGACTAGATGGCCTTTAAAGGTCTCTTCCCATCCAAACCATTCTGTGACTCTATGATTTTATGATTCTATGACTGGGTTTGTAACTAAAACTGCAGCAGCATAAATTATGAAGTACTTTCCAAACAACAGCAATCTATCCTTTCTCTGCTACGTTTCATCCATAGCTCTAATACGGGCTTAGAGAAGGAAGTCAGTAACATCATCCCCATTACACAGATGGAGAATGGTGAAATAACAAGAGGCAGATTTGAGACTCCGCTGCACGTTTCTCAAGTAACTCTCAGGGCTGTGTGGCACACTGCACCTCCCTGACTCTCTCAGTGGGCTGCCTTGGGGTTTGATACAGTTCCCCAATAATTGAAGGGGGGTTTATTTGCACGGCTCGTTTTTTTAACTGAAATTGGCATTGCCAAAGATTTGGCACACAGATGTGGTATTGCGTGAACTCCACAAAACCAGCACAGGGAGGTGCAGTGTGCCACACAGCCCTGAGAGTTACTTGAGAAACCTCTGGCTCTTGGTCCTGCTCATGGAGGAGATGTGGGTTCAGATGCCCCATGCTCTGGTTGGGGTTTTCCTTCTGCTGCAGGGCAGAGGTGACCTGGAACCTCAGCAATGGACATTTGAGATGGAAAGATGTTGTCATAGTCATCAGCACAGACACACACTGCGGAAGAAGGCGTGTTCCCTCTCTTCCCCAGCAAAGCAACACTCTGTAACTAAAGTTTGGAAAACAAGATGGAAAGTGAGAATCCTACGCAGTTTTCATTTGTACCCAGGAGAAATTCATCATGCCTCCCTGCTCTGAGGCTCTATTAACTGCCTTTCTGATAAATAGATGTCTAGGAAATATAATACAGCATTTTCAGGATGATTCATTCATTTTTCTTTATTAATTTTTGTCTCAGCACAAAAGGAGGAAAAATAAGGAACATATGGAGAATGAGCAGGAGCCGTTTCTCAATGCCATCTGAAAAGGGTTTAGATCCATAGCGCACCTCTGAAAAATTCATTCACGCTTCCCAAATCACATTAGGCAGGTACAGATTGTTTTCATTTTTATGAAAATTTTTACCCTTCTAAACTCTAATAAAGCAGAATATGACAAAAATGACGGGGGGCAAAATTGCCTTTAAGTCCCAGATGGTGACTATTTGTAACTCACTTAAATGAAAGTATTCGTTTTGAAATAAAATGTGCTTCAGTTTAGCAGAAAAGGTTATAACAAGATGCGTTTTGTGGAGACTGAAGCTATACAAGCACAGGCTACAAAAAGGACACCCATTTTACTCTTGATGTTAACTGGTGATTGGAAGAAACTGCACCAAACTCCACCAAATATTGCTGTCATTTGAGGGCCCTGGTGCAATTTCGTAAGATACCTCTTTTAGCACACGTAGATGTTATGGACAAGATGCAAGAGCCCCTGAATGTAGCTCTTAGACCTATCTTCTGTCCTCCCTGATGGAACTCATTGTTCATTGCCTGCTTTCCACATATTTCCCTGGTCGTCTCAATTTATTTCTTTTTCACAGCTAAACTTGTTTATATTACCCCAGTGTGCACGGGGGGAACAGAAGCACTGCCAAGCAGAGGAAGTTTGCCCAGAGGGGTTGTGCTGCCTCCATCCTTGAAGGTTTTTAGGACCCATCTGCTTAAAAGCCTGAGCAAACTGGCCTAACACTATATGAATCTTCTCCCTGCAAATCTTAGACCACCAAGCTTGCTTCCACTTGCATGCTATGAATCAGTGCAGATTCACATGCTCTATAATTTTTGTTTTTCTCTTTCCTCCTTCTCTAGCAGTTCCTCCTGATATTTGTTGGTTTGGTCTCTGCGCTGACCTCTCCAGAGAGTGATCTGCCGTGCCCCCAAAGGATTATCCCACAGTCTGATCAACACTTGCTAAACCACATCTAGATACTGTCTCTGGTTTTGGGCCCCGGTGCAAAAAAGGCATCACGACAGTGGAGTGAGTTCAGCTGATGGCTCCCAGGGTGGCTGGGGTAGGAGCAGCGCTCCATGAGGAGAGGCTTCGGAAAACGAGCTTGTTCAGCCTGGAAAAGAAAAGATTTCAGGAAGACCCAACAGCAGAAGAGCAGCCTTCCTCTACCCTTATCAAGAAGATGGAGCCAACCTCCTCACAATCTGGCATGCAGGAGGACGAGAGAAAACAAGCATAAGTTGAAACGAGAGGTTCAAACTGGATATGAAAAGAAGTTTTTCACAGTAAGGACAATCAAGCACTGTAACAGAGACCCAGAGAGGTTGTGCAACATCCATCCTTGGAAGCTTTCAACGTCCAACTGGATAAAGCCCTGAGCAACCTTGTCTGACCCTGGAGCTGCCCCTGCTTTGAGCAGGAGGTTGGATTGGAGATGTCCTGAAGTCACTTCCAACTTGAGTTACCCTGTGATTCTGTGGTAATAATCTACTGACAGAGACATCAGTGTCCAAGAGTACCTGGGCTTCCTGATGGAGTGCAGATCTGATTTCTTAACAGTACTTGATGCTGCTCTAGTCATCCGTGAAGTTGGGGGTTGGACTAGATGATCTCCAGAGGTCCCTTCCAACCCTAACCATTCTGTGATTCAGTGATCCTGTGAAGGCTCCTGACATGCAAGGTTTTGTGCACTAGTAATTTACCCTCTGTTACTCCCTTGTGTAGCGAAAGGCAGCATGTTCAAATCAGAGATCTCATACCCCTGACACCTCTCACTGGAGGAATCCCAGGGACTGTTGCAGTGGGAACAGCAAACACATCCCTGTGCATGGCAATGCAGCCGCCTCAAGGACGAAGACCACAGTTCATGATAACCAACAACAAAGTAAGAATTTAAACTGAGAGGAAAAAGAAGAGATTGCTTATTTCTTACTATTTTTAAAGAAAGATTTGTTTTTTAAAAGACAGAAAACATTAGGAAAAAAAACTAGAAGTGGACACTCTTCAAATCTGTATGTTTCTTTGTAAAATCCTACTATACAACATCCTTTCCCGGGTTGTTTAACATTTTTCCAAAATATGAAGTGGTGTCTCCATCCTTAGAGATATTCAAAAGCTGTTTAGCCACACTCCTGGGCAGCTGGCTCTAGGTGACCCTGCTGGAGCTGGAAGGTTTGACAAGATGACCTTCAGAGGTGCCTCCAACCTCATCTAGTCTGTGATTCTGTGACACTGTGAAAACAAAGGCACTTTGCTTTCAGTCAGAACTTCTTCATTGGCCCTAAGGTTTGTTGTCTTCCAACATACTAAAAGAGTTTTGAGCAGTGTCTCGCTGGTAGAAAAGTAACGAGAATAAAGACTGGAAAGGCTGTCAGGTACTCTGTTTCATAGGGAATACCTAGGAATTATAAGAAAAGCTTGAAAGCTGAAGTTGTTGAACTTAATTCATAACTTCTCAGGAATTGCAAGCATGTTTGAAGTCAAAGGTATGAAACACGTTTGATTTAGATACACCACTTCTTTCAACTTGGAAGTATCACTTACATTTATAACCTGCTTACTTTTTCCCTTGAGAGGTTGTAATATTATTGAGTATAATCATTAACTGAAATTATTGTTACGATTGCTACCACTAACTCTGGGTCTGAAATTTTTCCAGAGCATATGCTACAAGGAGGCTGAGCTGTCTTGACTGAAGACCCAATAGGTCAGAACAAGGCCACAGAGGTGGAGGACTTCTTCTGAAGTGTATTTCTGCATCTATAATGTCACTTGTTAAACTAATATACTTAGAGATTGTTGCTACAGCCAAGGTTTCTGACAAAACCTTTGCTAAAATGTTTTTGGAAAGTAAACGTGCCACAAGCGGAAATCATGAATTAACTAAAAAATTTGAAAAACCGCTGTAGCATTCACTCAACTCGTCCATTGTTACAGGTGAGGTGGGAACAACGTAGGGCAATGTCAAGGCATTTTTATTCATTTGCTGAGCCACTTTTCCTTTTCACTGTTCTGCCTGCTCGATCAGGGTTGGATTTGGGTCATTGTAGTAGATTCACTCCAAGTTTGGTGAGGATAAACACTCTTGGAAGAAGTTTATAATTGCTATTTGCTTTTTGCCTTGTGGTAGCACCTTAGAGTCTCCTACCATGTGCTAGGTGCCACACAGAGGACAGTCCTACACCGAAGAATCTAAGTGTAAAACAAGATGAGCTGCTGTCAGGATACTGGAGACAACAGCCAAGCTCAGGTCACTGGACAGTTCTGTTGTTGTATATGTGAATTAAATTCAGGATCCTCCTTTGTATCTGTTTGGTCCTCACCCCATATATGATGGGGTTGAGCACAGAAGGCACCAGGATGTAGATGTTCCCCATGGTGATATGGACCAGTGGAGCCAGGCGCTTCCCAAACCTGTGCACCATGGACAGCCCAATCAGGGGCAAGTAGAAGGCCAGGACCACGCAGATATGGGCTACGCAGGTGCTGAACACCTTAAGCCTCTCCTTCCATGATGCCAGCCGCAAGACAGCCTTGAGGATGAGGATGTAGGAGAGGCAGATGAGGATGGCGTCCAGCCCCATGACCAGCAGGATGGCGGTGAGGTTGTACACCACACTGGGGGTGGCGTTGGTGCAGGCCAGGTTCATCACGTCCTGGTGCAGGCAGAAGGCGTGTGACAGCAGCCGGGAGTCGCAGAAGGGAAGGGGCAGGAGGAGCAAAGGCAAAGGCAGGAAGAAGAGGACTCCCCTGGCCATGGCTACCAGTCCTATTTTCACTGTTGCAGCATTGGTGAGGATGGCAGCATGTCTCAGTGGGTGGCAGATGGCTACATACCGATCCACAGCCATGGCCAGGAGGACAGTGGACTCAATGGCTGAGAGAGTGTGGATGAGGAACATCTGGAGAAGGCAGGCACCGAAGCTGATCTCCCTGGTGTTGAACCAGTAGAAGGAGAGGATGCGTGGCACCGTGGATGTGGACAAGGCCAGGTCGATGGCAGCCAGCATGCACAGGAAGAAGTACATGGGAGCATGGAGGCTGGGCTCCGTCTTCACGATGAACAGCACCGCACAGTTGCCTGCGACTGCCACAATGTACATGGAGCACAGAAGGATGGCCATCCAGAAATGGGCAGCCTCCAGCCCCGGGATGCTGGCCAAGATGAAGGAGGATGGGTTGAGGTCAGAGCTGTTGGGGGAGGGCATGGCACGTGGGGCAAAGAGCAGTCATGCTACGCCATGGCACATCCCCTGCTGCAAGGGCAAGAGAAACAGGAGCTTTATAAATACTTTCCCATGACTGTGAATCCCATGGGACTGTGCCTGTGAAATGCAAGGGAATCTTATAGTTGCCATACCGATACAGAGAGCTCCTCTCTTGTTTTTTTTAGCTCGCCGTGGATGTACACAACAACATATACACCCTCAAAATGGTGGCATTTGAATTTGAACAGGAATTGCCTGAATCCTTTCAAACGCAGACCACTGTAAAATCAGCATTTTAAATTATAAACCCAACAGCTGAACTTGTGTTCATTTTTTTAAAAGGCAAAATTAAAACAAAACAAAACAGATTTTTAGTGCTTCCTGTTAAACTTCAGTTCTGCTTGAGTTTTTCCATATGTGCTGTGCTGCTCTGTCAGAAACGCACTCTGTGAAACTGGCTGTGCTGCCTCCCACGGTCCGCCACTCCCAATTTCTGCAGACGTGCACAGTGAGACACCCATATTTATTTGTTTGCACACACAAATTAGATTTTCATCCTTTCTGCCTGAAAAGGCATACGGAAATACCAGAATATCTGTAGAGAAAAAAACTCGGATGGTTGTTCACCTTATTCTGTGTCTTTATGTGACCCGCTGGGGATATGGGACTTCATCCATCCTCCCCGGTGGACCAGGCAGCGAGTCAGTGGCCGGCCGTACCGGTGCTGGACCAAACCCGCTGTCTCCCCTGCACTGTGTGGACAGCATGAGGTCAAGCACATAACTGCTACCCACAACATTGCTGAGATTTCTGTTTACGGTTTATTTCTTTCATGCCCTATCCATGTCAAACAAGGATGCAAAACGTTTTTATGGCAAGCTGTGCAGGCTATTAATGCAACTGTTTTAAAAGTAACATTTGGTTGTGAAAATGTGGGGGTTTTAATGCACATCTGTGGTGAAGCCGTTATCCTAAAATAACAATCATGATTTATTTCCCTGATGTGGGGGTTTTCCATCTTGAATCTATACAAATAAGACTCATATTCTAGCTTTTTATACACAATTTACAAACAGCGTAGGTGGACTATTACTGTCAAGTTGCCTGAAAGCTATTCTAGTGATGGAATTTTCAGCAAACCACTTACATTAAGATGCAAGCTGAATGAACAAAGCGCTTCAGTAATTGCCAACAAGTGCCTGAGCCAACTTACCTGCCAGCCACTCAAGTGTAATTACAGTGTGAGCCTCATTGTAAGATATCTGCCATCCTATCCATTGCTTTTGAGAGAATGTGACTGTGAGAGACAAACACAGAAAGTAAATAATCCCTGGATGTTTCACTTCATCTTGAGTTCTTTGGCATGGATGAATGCACCAACGTTTTCTGAAGTGACTAATGATTTTGGATTGCTAGTGGAATGAAGATCAGGTAGTGTAAGGAGCTTACTGTCTGCAGAGATGAAAACGGGATCTGTGTCTTTAAAAACATCAATAAATGCGGATTTATTTTCTTAGGGTGATCCTCACACCAGCAGTTCCCAGTAACTGCATTTAACAAGAGGTAAGAACACTCAGACAGTAAAACCTTCCAAGCCAGAGGACCACTAGCAGCCGCCACAGCATCTGATCTCAGTAAATGCTCATTAACATTGACCAGACTCGTCCCATGGAACCAAAATTGGTCTGAGATCAACTTCCCAGGATGGAGCAGGCAATGGGACCGTCTTTGCCCTCTGAATCCCTCTCTCCACTGCTCCCTCCTGTCATGTGGCAGTGAGAGGGAGATATATATATATATACCCCTGAGCCATTTTGAATATGTAGCCATTTTTCATACCTTCTCACCAGAAAGAAAAGTATACATCAAGCCAAAATATTGCTTCAGAGGGAAAAGAGAAAAGTTAAAAACATAAGGCATCACTCAAATTCAAACCATTTTATAACCAAAATTAAAATTCTTCTTAATTGATGGTTTGGTCAAATGTGATTTGCTTTTTTTTCCCCCCTACCTGTTTGTCATCAGTTGTAAACAGAAAAGCTGTACCTGCTTGTCGCTCTGCTGCTATTTTATAAATACGCCCAGGTCCTGGCTAAGTCAGTCGCTCTGGGCAGGCACTGGCTGTATTTGGAGCCATACAAGCCATGCCGGTACTAAAGTGAGCAGGACATGGCTGGATCCTCATCCCACCATCACCCACTCCGTTAACCCATTCCTCACCTCCCGGGACAGCCCCGGCCGCTGCCAGCTACTCCTGCCCCAGCAGCACCCAGGCTCGAGTGAGAGGGTAGGACCAGCTGGGGAAAATGTCCACTGGGCTGTGGAGTAAAGCCAGCCCCGTTAGGGAAGGAGGAAAGGATAGAAGAGGATGTGGCCAAGAAGCACCAGGTGTCTCCAGGACAGAGAACTGTCCTTATCCCTCTTTTAATTATAGAGTGGACAAAGCCGCAGAGCGCAGCAGGGACTGCAGCCGGGCTCCGCGTGGATGAGGTAACGGGAGACTTTCCTGGGGCAGGGGAGATGCACAGCGCGGGGCTCAGAGAGGGCTCGGGATGGGAGGAGCTGGCCGTGGGAACCAAATGGAGGTGGCAGGAATAGTCTCCCTTCCCCCTCCCCTTCCCCTTCCCCTTCCCCTTCCCCTTCCCCTTCCCCTTCCCCTTCCCCTTCCCCTTCCCCTTCCCCTTCCCCTTCCCCTTCCCCTTCCCCTTCCCCTTCCCCTTCCCCTTCCCCTTCCCCTTCCCCTTCCCCTTCCCCTTCCCCTTCCCCTTCCCCTTCCCAGCTCCTTCTCCCACTTCTTCTGCTGTTCCTTGTCCCCCTTTCCCTTCTTCCTCTCCTCTCCTCTCCTCTCCTCTCCTCTCCTCTCCAGAAATGCCTCTGATTTTTCTCACACTGCTCTTCCTGTGCCTCATAAGAAATAAATCCATTGTCAAGTACTGTAGGTGCTCTCATGGTGCAAAGCGGAGAGCTCAGGGCATTACAGAATAGGAATTAGCAGCTTTAAGTGGTTCATCTGTCTCTTTTTTCTCACACACAGATGTTAAACCTCTCCTCTCCTCTCCTCTCCAGAAATGCCTCTGATTTTTCTCACACTGCTCTTCCTGTGCCTCATAAGAAATAAATCCATTGTCAAGTACTGTAGGTGCTCTCATGGTGCAAAGCGGAGAGCTCAGGGCATTACAGAATAGGAATTAGCAGCTTTAAGTGGTTCATCTGTCTCTTTTTTCTCACACACAGATGTTAAACCACAATTAAGTTTCCCATTCCCAGAGGCAGCCACAAAGGTTTTTTAACATATGTTCCTAAAAGACAGTACCTTACCAAGATTCTCAAATCTTGAGTGTCTGCTTGTTACCCTCCAGCTACACAGTTTGGGAAGCAAACGGGGTGGCAGTTGAAGCTCTGCTGAACTGGGTGATGGAGATGCACTGGATGCACTGCAAGCCTCACTCCACTGTGGTCTCCGGCTGTGCTAATAAATCTCACACACACATCTGCCCCCTGGCTGTCCTCCCCAAACATTTGCTTGCTGTGGCAGAGGCTCCTCGGGCTTTTGCTGATTCGCAGAATGGCTGTAGCCTGGAAGCACGGACGTCCCGGGAGAAACTCTGGAGCTGTTCAGAATGGGAGCAGTGCAGTGCGAGGATCCTGCAAGCGCAGCATCTCTCCAGCAAAACTCTTTTCTAGGCTTTTCTGCTGAAGTTGTGTTTGTTCCCTTGTGTTAACCTTTCTTCTGATAATAGCTGGCTACAAGCAACAGGTCTTAGATATTTTGAGCAAAGAGTGCTCCCGTTGGGTGCTACATCAATGCAAACGGGACCTCCAACCCAAGAGCCGCCATGCCAGCGCTCTGGCAGAGGTTCTGGGGGTGCTCTGCTGAGTGGTATTTCACCCTGTGCCCACTGGGATCCTCAGCAGAATAACTAGCACAACACAAAACAAACAGTGGCATGGGAATCCTCCCCTTGGGAATCTTCCCTTCTACCTTTCCATTTTTTTTATGGAGATCTCCCCTCGTTATTCTTTTCTCTCTATTCTAGGTACTGTTATGTGTGGAAAAAGACACTCATCCTGGATTAGTCTGAAGGGTGAAGTGGCAGCAGGCAGAAACCGGCCAGTTCTGGTGTGTAATCCTGTCCTGATACCTTCTGCTGCTTCACTCTTCCAAGGTCAACACTAACCATTTCTACTTATTCTCTGCCATGGTCCAAACTGACCAAAATATGGCTTGAGACCAATGAAAAAACAGCTCCACAATTTGGAGGCATGAAAGATTTGGGGTCATTGTATTCTGTCCATGAGAGGAAGCAAACCAGCAGGACCATGAAACCTCTCTGCATGCCTGACTGAGACCTGTCCTACAGCAGAGCAGTAAGATGCTGGGAGACGCTGTCATCTTCCATCTGTGAACTGCCCCTGGAGATATCCCCCTCCCATTCCTCTGAGCAGTACCGTCAGTACCAGGCAGATCTCAGCTGGAAGATTGTAGTACGTGGTCCATCACACCAGGAAGTTTAGCCATTCCTATTATATTTTTGACCCCCCTTTTATTCAGCAAGTGAGCTAGCCGCACCAGAACCCCAAGCACCATCCTGATGCATACCTACATCGTACAATCATATGCTCATCTACAGCACATTCTGAAGATTTTTAGCAACACCAACCTAATAGCTCTGCATCATATAAACAGAAAAAAAAAGGCTTCATCAAGACTTTTGACCTTTTACAACAAATAGATGTCTTTTATTGAAGATATTGCACACACGCATTACATTCAATGCAAAACATTAGACTTGGCAAGATGGTAAGTCTCAATGACAGCAAAAAGAGATGCAAAAGCAGCACTGTTTCCATCACTGTAGATGTGTATGGCACTTTAGAAACAGATGAAGATGAAGGCTGAACCATATTTTTAGGACTGAGAGTGCTGTGCCCCCCCCTTAACAGGACCTAATCTTCAGAAAATGCTCTGTGCTCAGCCTCTGGAGCTGAGCTCCATCTTGTGGGGTGTTTCCAGCTGAACAACTAATGACTGAGATATTCAGAGTCACTCCAAACTCTTGGTCCAAGCCCTGTCCTGTCGAGCTTGCTGCCGGGGTTAGCTATGCTGTAACAGGCAGTGAGGGAGCAATGACCCCATGCAAAGGAGCCTGAGTGAAGCTTACACACGATTATGTGGCTATTAGAGTTTGGGCAACATGCGTTGCAGAGGTTCCTTGATCCACCCCAATGCGTGACTTGAAAAGAGAAAGTCACGCAACCCATTTTTCTGTAATTGTCTCCCTCTAATTGGGGCTTCCATCTGTGTATATCACTGGCACTACCGCTCGGGGTGTTCGCAGGCTGCTGGCAGGGATGAAAGCATCGTGTTAGGACTAAACTTGGAAGATCACAGCTCTTGGTTGAGGGACAGCGTCTGAGTGGATCTGCAGTTCTTTCATCTGTCAGTGACCCGCATGGATGGAGTATCAAGACACCGGTCCACTAGCTCTGACCAAGAAACCGGTCCACTAGCACTTTCCGGCAGAACTGGTGGAGGAAGCTACCAGTCAGATTCACTCTTTCTCCGCAGTGCCCTGAGCAAAGCCTCACGGATGTGGCTGGATTTTATGCTGTAGATAATGGGGTTGAGAGCAGGGGGAATTATAAGGTAGGTGTAGGCCACCAAAGTGTTAACCAGAGGTGGAACGTTCTTTCCAAAGCGATGGATCATGGATAGTCCGATCATCGGGATGAAGAACACTAGAACAGCACAGATGTGGGAGACACAGGTATTCAAAGCCTTGAGACACTCCTCCTTGGTTGCAAGGCCGATGACAGTTTTAATGATCAGGATGTAGGACAGCACAATGAAGATGAAGTCCATCCCCACCGTTGATAAAAGAATGATCATACCGTAGAAGACATTGACTTTTATATCTGTGCATGCTAGGTTCATGATATCAGGATGGAAACAAAAAGAATGAGACAGCTCAGTCTTCCTGCAATAGCTTAGTCTCTTGAGCAAGAAGGGTATGGGAAGGAGGGAGACCATACCTCTCAGTATAATTGCCAGACCTATTTTCATGACAGTCATCTTGGTCAGTATGGATGAGTGTCTCAATGGATGGGAGATGGCAATGAAGCGGTCAAATGCCATTGCCAGGAGCACAGAGGATTCGATGAAGGACAGTATGTGGATGAAGTACATCTGAGTAAGGCAAGCATCGAACCCAATCCTTCGCATATTAAACCAAAAAATGCCCAGAGTAGTAGGCAGTGTACATAGAACCAAGCCCAGGTCAGTGAATGCCAGCATGGAGAGGAAGTAGTACATTGGCTCGTGAAGACTTTGGGTCTTCTTTATGATGAATAAAATCATGCAGTTTCCCAAGAGAGCAATAAGGTACAGTGCACAGAAAGGGATGGAGATCCAGTGGTGAAGGGCTTCCAGGCCTGGGATGCCCATCATGAGGAAAGCTGAAGGCTGATAGAAGGAGCCATTGAATTCCCAGGTGGTATGTGAGTCATGCTCCATCCCAGCTCAGCTCTCACATAACCTATACCTAAAACAAATCAACTACAGAAACTCCACGTAGTTGGACTCTCTACTGAATATAGAACCGGGTAATGACAAGTGCCACCTCCCTCCACCTCCCCACCAACCTGTGCAAATGCCCCCATGCTGTCCAGGACCCTGTTATAATTACCATAGTGTCACATATGACCTTGTTTATCCATTAAACTATAAAATGAATGAAAAGGATGGACTTTTTTTCTTAAAAAAAAGGGAAAAAAAAGAAAAACATTTTTTTTCTTAAAATGAAAGTGAAATCCTTCCTGGTGAGTGCTACTATTTTGCAGTTGTCCCCAAATTCCACAGGTTGAGATGCTCTATTAAGTGAGCAAGTGCTTTTTCTACGTTCACCCTAACCAAGACTAAGCTGCTAAGCAGCTGGCTTCTTTTTGATGCAAACTGGTGAGCAGTTTAACCAGTGAAAGTTTAGCTATGACTTCTCAGTTAAGAAATCAACATTGGAAACAAATGCAAAATATAACAGAGCATCAGGCGTGTAGACACTACTGCTCTCAGCTCAGGAGATGGCCATCAGGGAGAGGTGGATTTTCAGCGGTTCTCACATCCAAGTTGTTGCTCATTTCATAATCTACCTTACTATCAGGTGGAGGGAAATAAATGAGCAAAACCCCACCTGTGTGGTGCCCTTGGCTTTTATAATAACAGGCAAACGCAAGCCAAAGCACAAGAAGCACTGGGGAGGCGTCCACGGAAAGTCTCTGTGTCCAAATCAGAGGTGGGGAACACAGGGGATATGGTGTGGTTTCTACACAGGGATGAAGAGTATGAGGTGAGTGAGGCCTTTACAGAAATCTAGCAAATATCTACACTAGAGAGTTCAGCAGAAGGCCACTGAGATGGATGGGGGTCGGAGCTATGCCCCAGGATCAGAGACCAAGGGAAGAGGCTTGTTCAGCCTGGAGAAGAGAGGGCTTTGCAGGGACCCAACAGCAGCTTTCCCCTACCTAAAGGGAGACTATCTAGAAAGCTGAGCCAGGCTCTTCACAGCAGTGCGTGATGGGAGAATGAGAGACAACCCGTATAAATTGAAACAAGAGAGGTTTGGACTGAGTATAATGAGAAATGTTTCCCCGTGAGGAGTGTCAAGCATCACAGCAGGTTGCCTAGAGAGGTTGTGCAATCTCCATCCTTGGAAGTTTTCAAGACCTGACTGAATAAAGCCATGAGTGGCCTCGTCTGACCTCATAGACAGCCCTGCTTTGAGCAAGACATTGGACTAGAGATCTTCTGAAGCATCTCCAACCTGAATTATCCAATGAACCTATGAACCTGTGATTTTACCATAGGTTTTAGTCCTCTTGGGGGATTTGGACACCTCAGCACAATCCAGGTTCCTACACTGCACGTGACAGCGCACCCTGGCAGAGATGCTGGAGAGGCTGACAGGGTCCCCGAGCCCTCTCTGCGCCTTCTGTGACTGAATGACTGGCTGGGTGGATGGGGGAAAGCACTGAATGTGCAAAACGAGCTAATTAAACAAAAAAAAAAAATATTTGTGGGTTCCGTCTAAATATACCTTCTGTGGGACACAAAACAAGCAGGTCAAAGAGTGCCTGAATTATGAGCAAGAGGGTTTCCTATAACACAGTTCATTTTTTCATAAACACACATATCTTCCATGATGTATTTATTATGTTCCTAATATGATTTTGCTCCATTAGACTCTCAGCCTGCTTGAGAGCCTAATGTGGCAATAAATCCCAGAGCTAACCAAGGATTAACATCTTCCTGCTCCAGGGCAAAAGCAACGCATGACTGATGGGAACTGGGGAAGACCCAAAGTCACTTCATTTCCCCCCGGCAGGGCCACTTTATCTTCATTGCAAAGTTGCAGGCTAGTATCAGGAATCGCCTTGGCCAGCAAGCAGCCCCGCCGTGGCAGTTGCTGAAGGGACAAGTCACAGCCCTTCTTCAGGAGAGCCTTGTCAACGTGGGATATGGCACAGACGTGGATGAAGCTGCCAAAGGGCAGCCGGCGCTTTCCCTGCGGCACCGACAGCGGCATGCATCGGCAAAAGGAAACCGTCCAGAGGTAGCTCTGGTCCTAAGTAGCAGCTTGGAGCTCCCCAAAGGTAAGAGCTGTCCTTTCTGCCAATCCAACAGCATCCAAGCAGTCGGAACAAATCTGCAGATTCCTGCAATTCAGTCTCATCTGGAGGCTGGGCCAAAAAACTTAAAAAAATGAGTATGTGCATGCATGTGTGTCTGTCTGTCTGTCTCCCTTACAGCAGCATCTTGCAGATATCCAGAACTCTCACAGATACCGAGATACAGGAGATTTCCAGGAATATAGAGGTGGATAAAGAGGAGGGACAGTTAGAGCGCAGTGGGAAGGAAAGGACTGGTGAGAGCTCACTGGGGTCTGTAAGAGATGCTCCTCCTGCAAAAAAACCTTTTCGCAAACCTGACTTTGTTAGACACTGCCAACTCGTACCGCACTGTACGCAGTTAGTTAGAAATGGGATTTAGTAGCGCTGCTCCTCTCTGAGCTACTCTGGTTTGTTACGTGCTCCTACGCGTTACAGATATGGATCCCACTCCAAGCTGTTTTTTTCCCCTCTGTGTTCTCTCTGTGTGTGTGTATAACTATATACATGTGTGACTATAAATAATATCTATAAAAATATATAAAATGCCCATAATATATAAAAATATATAAACAAGCATGCATGCTTATTTATGTTTATATAAATGTATATGAGTATGTATAGCATATAGCAGACATATATATGTCACACCTCCCAGCTGACTATCTCGGGACAGCAATTGCACCTTTCACACCGCAGCCAAGCCCTGACGAGGAAACAAACCTCCAATTAGTGGAAGATCTCCATTTAAAGATTAATGGCAGCACCTGGGCAGCGCTTGCTCCTGGCCTGGAAAGGCATCCTACCACAGAGGGAAAACTGTCCGCTTGCTCCGTGCCCGAGCTTTTCTGCTCCCCAGGAGCAATTCCGGCCCGCCCGGGGGAAGGGGTCAGGCTCTAATGCAGATGCCTCATGGAGGACACGGTGCTGTTCCTCCTTCTCCAGCCCACAAAACCCACCTCCTGATTCCTTGCCTGTCTTCTGACTTTGATTTTCACCAACAACTTAAGAAAAGTACTGGTGCTTTAAGGGCTTCTTCTCAGCGTAGGCAAGAGCAGGGGCTTGGGAAGGATGAGACCAAGAGATCTGCTTTTTTTTCCCCAAGAGGAGACTTTGCTGTTTTCACAACTGCATCACTGCCAGCTCAAGCATCCAAGCGAGGGCTCAGCTGCTCCGCGAAGGGAGGAGGATTAGTGAAGGGACTCTGGGGGCGCAGCACCCACAGAGCTGAATTTCTGTTGACTTTACAGGCAAGGACAGGAATGTGCCATTCCCACCAGCTGAGCCGGGCCACCAGACGGTGGAAGAGCAATTTGACTCTTGTACAAAGCCCACGGCACAACAGTAAGTGGTACCGTGATGGCCAGACCTCCCCTGGCAGTACTGTGGTGCCAGCGCTGTCTGAAATTACAGCTGCCCGCCTTCCCCTGAACACCCGACCCACCAGGTCCCGTGGAGTGGCGTGGACCTCCCAAATGGTGCTTTGGAGATGCATCTCCCCACCCGTGTGGGTGTCCAGCCCCATAAACCACAGCCACCGCACTAGTAAATGAGGAGTGCAATGTTGGAGAGGCTGCTAATTGCCCAGGGTACTTACCGAGCGCAGCGGTGGGGGCCCGGGGGCTTTACGACCTGCACAGGCAGCACAACCCCGTTGCGATGCAGAGGAAGAACCCGCATCCGCGTCCCGGCGTCGGGAGGGCAGTGCTTATAACGCGCCCCAAGGACTGACCCCGTCCAATCAACCGGGAGCCGCACAGAGCCCAAGCTCCCCGTGCGTAAACAGCGTGAGGCGTACCAGTGAAAATAGTGTGTGAAGTAAATGATCTTTTCCATTTATGATGCTCTCCCAGCAGGCATGATTTTCTCCTGATAGTTTATTGGGCGACGTGTTTATAGCTCCCTGTGATTTATGGCTGGCAATGCTGCAGCATGCTGGCAATACACCTAATTTTTATTGTGAGAATGGATCTGTAATGCAAATAATAATAAATTTTGCAAGAAGAGAGCTTGCAGCATCTCTCTGACGGAATAACAGAGGGGAAGTTCTAGCTATCCCCCCCCGTGACCAGTGAGACACAAAATGTTTAATTAAAATCATAATATATTGCACAATAAAAACAAACTAAATATCACAAAGCCAAACACAGGCACATTAGCGGATATCCTCTCTGATGGCCCAGAAGCCTGTGGTTTCTAGATGTCTCATGGAAATAAATTTATCTTTGCCACCTCAGCCGTGAGGTGGAAATTGCTATCAACCCATATTTCTGTGGCTGCCAAACCAAGACACAGGAGAGCTAATGGGTTTGCCCGTTCTCCTGTCTGTAGTAAATACACCCACTGGACCTAAGAGATACTTCTGTAGTGATAAACCAGACTGCTGGGGCACTGCCTATGATGGACACTGGTAAATTGTTATCCCGGTCCCTGGGATGCTGCTGACCTGAGCCAACCGGCACTTCAGCAACTCCCAGGCAGGGGCTCAGGAGTCTCCGTGATGTGGCCACCTCATTTTAGAGGCTAAAGGGTTTGTTGGTATGATCCTGGACTGCCTGGTGCTGGATGGCCCCAGAACCAAAGAACAGTTAATTTACAAGCATTAATTTTAAGACAGCTGTCTGCTCCTACCTGGTTGTTAAACCTCACGGCCAGGCTTATGTGCCTCCCTGTGCCTTTGTGACACTCATCTGAACGGTCCGGGTATAGGTTTGTTATCTCTAGATGTGTCAGATGTGGAAAAAAAAAGATGTAGAAGAACTATTGAAGATAGCAAATGTCCTGGAGGAACCATGCTCAGAGGCGTGGCATGGCATGGCATGGCATGGCATGGCATGGCATGGCATGGAATAGAATAGAATAGAATAGAATAGAATAGAATAGAATAGAATAGAATAGTTGGGAGGGACATACAGTGATCATCTAGTCCAACTGCCTGACCACTTCAGGGAAGCTCCTGTAGATTATCAGAAAAGGACTCTTCAGCCTTGAGAAGAGACAATAAAGCAATAAAGGAAAGGCCTATGAGGAGAAGATACACATGGGGTGATTGTTCATCTTTTATCACACTACATGAACTAGGAGGGGGAGAACACACCCTGAAAATACCAGGCAGAAGATTTAAAACAAATAAAAAATCATTTTGTTTGACGAGCTCATAATGAAATTGTGGAACTCATCACCACTGGATGTTGTGCAAGCCCAAAGTATATGTAGGTACAAAAAGGTATTAGACAAATCCATGGGTGAGAGATTCATTGATTTCTATTAAACATGATGGCTGAGGCGCTGCCTCCTGTTCAGAAAGCCTCTAAATTGATTGCTAGATGCTGGGCTATGTGCCAAGGGAAGGATAAACTGTAAATTATCTTCCTAAATGGCCATTAATAGCCAGTCTTCAAGGTAGGATGGCATGATGGAGGGACCTTTAGTTCGATTTAGTAGAATAGTTGTTATGGTCTTCACTACAAATGAGCTTTAGTCAGAGAACAACATCTTTACTTTGGAAATTGGAAGTAGTGCCACAGCTGGCCGTAGCGAGAACAAAGCTCAAACCTGGTGTGACGGGTTCAGGGCGGCTGAGAAGCCACAGTGCAGAGCGAAAGCAGGAGATAACCTCAGAGGCAGCAGGGAGAGGAAAGTGTCCTGCAGCAAAGCAAAGAGATGCTGCAGAGAGATAGGAATAACCAGGCTGCGGGGCTAACACAAAGTGTCATGGGCTGAACCGGTGGGAAGAAAATCTGAGATTCGGCAAGAGGTGGATGGTGAAGCTGGGGAGCAGGTTGGCATGGGCATGCCATCTGTGGTGGGCACCACCACAGACGATTTTCCTGAACGGTCTCTCATTAACGGTTTCAGCTCAGCCTATGCTGTCTCAGGGCCAAGGCACAGGCGAGATACCCTCTCCAGGCCCCTTCCAGACCTGTTTTTCCATAGTTCTCCAGAAAAAGTATAACCTTGAATCTTTCCGGAGTCATCCATCTGTGGAAATGACACCGTATCTCTTT
>NW_009649728.1:255554-258741 GCF_000708025.1 Charadrius vociferus | reverse complement strand
CAGCTGCATGCACATGCTCATCTTCCACGCACGCTGGCGCATTTGCTTTCTTTCCCCTGGGATGCTCTGCCACAGTTTTACTCTGCATATCAGGCGGTTTCTAGCGTTGCTCATTCAGCCTCTTGCACTGGGAGGCTGTAGACAAGCTGCGCTGAGCAAACCTGCGTCGGTGCAGCTGGAAGCAATGATCTGGTTTGCAAACCTCAGCATCACCCCTAGGAACTGCCAGAGAGAAAATTTCCCCTCGTTACCTATCTTGTGTGTGCCTAAATGATAACATATTTCTAGCATGAATGCCATGGTTGAGGGTCCTCTCAAGACCAACGTGCCGAGCAGCCTGGTTGTATGCGTGGCACAGAGGGAGGGGTTGCACAGGGTCTGCTGGGACAAGGGAAGGGCTTGGAGATGATGAGGGGTGGTAGGGGACTGGAGGAGGTTGCCCTGAGAAGCTGTGGCTGCCCCATCCCTGGAGGTGTTCAAGGCCAGGTTGGACGGGGCTTGGAGCAACCTGGGCTGGTGGGAAGTGTCCCTGCCCAGGGCAGGGGGTTGGAATGAGGCAATCTTTAAGGTCCCTTCCAACCCAAACCGTTCTATCATTCTATGATTCTATGAAAATATCTGCTCAGGGTTATCCAGCAGACCCGCGGCTGAATGAGAAAAAACACCCCAGCAGACACTATAAAATGCCCAGTGCTGATCTCGCTTGAATCACCCCCGTACCTACTGTGTAGTGTAACATAATTTCACCTTGATATGCTTGAAATTTTATGATTCCTTGAAATTTATGATTCGTGTCTCCAGTCTCACTCACATGCACCCAGCTTCCTGCAGTGATATTTGCATACTGTGCGCCCACCAAGTCGTTCTTGCTGGTTTTCTGCTTAATCCCTTTTCCCAGAAGCATGGGTAGTGCATGTATATATGGAGGGGTGTGAGGATCTGTTCGTCTATTTTCCCATCTTAAAAAAAAATTGTTTTCCCAGAACAACAGCTAAGGGGGAACACAGCCACCACTTGGCACACATCAGTCTGCCTGCTGGAAATGTTTATAATTTCAGCCTAAGCCAGTCCTAATCATATTTACTGTACGGGCCAAAGTTCAGTGTGTGAGTACTGATAGGAGTGTGAGAAGGGATGGCAAGGAGGGAAGGGAAAGGTGGGTGCTTGGTCCTCCCATGTAAAAGCCTTTACAAGACCCTGTTCAAAAGGAGCGTGCTGATAACAGTTAGAAAGGTAATGTTCATTGGAGATACGCAAAAAAAGAACGGGAAAGGGTTTAAGAAGATCCAGGAGAACAGGAGCACCATTGCTACCTGAAATCACCACACTGGTACCAATCCTGGCTTCCCTCTTTTCTCCTAGTAAGGGATTCCACCACCTGCGTGTCCACGCACAGGTCTGAACGGAAAGGTGAGACTCAAAGGCTGTTGCTGTGGAGGTTTCACCTCCCACCAGTGTCCCTCAAGGTTACTCCAGACTTTGCAGATGAGGGGCAGGGAAGGAAGGATGCGTGTCACCCATCCTTCTCTTCATCGGAAAGTTTCATAAATACAAAGGCTGTTTGATCATACACAGTTTTCTTTGGCTGCAGTGGCTGTGTTGAGCCGGACAAAAATATCCCATCTGCCTGGAAGGAGAGATTGCAGCCCAGAAGGGATGTCTTCTCCTTGGCAGGCTGTCCATCCTGCTTGCCACCATAGGAGCAGCTGACCGCATTGGCACCAGCAGCTCCAACGTCACCAGCAGTGATGCAACATTTTTCCAAGTCAGCCATCTACTGAGGCTCAAAAATAGCACTGAAGAAAAGAACTCGGCAGGACCTGGACACAGACCAGCTGCTCTAATGACGGATTCCCCAAAGGACTGTATAAAGCCCGGGTAGCTCTCCTGCTTTGGGATCTGCCTTGGGACTTAGCATTAGGGGGAATCCCTCTCCTGCTGAGCTCCAGGGATGAGCTTGTAGGACCAGCTCACCACCCAGGGCAGGTGTGGTGGGTTAGACGCCTGGGATCCAGCAGCCCCTTGCAGTCATTGCTGGTCCCTGCTCTTTGTGTGCGTTGAGGGTTGTGGTTGAAGTTGGTGGAACTGGTGGGGTTGGAACTACAATCCTGACCTGAAAGGTGTGGGTAGGTGCTGGAAAAGCATGCTATGGGGACGGGCTTTGACGTGCAGTGGGAAGTCATAGAATCATAGAATCATTTAGGTTGGAAAAGACCCTTAAGGTCATCAAGTCCAACTGATCACATAACACTACAAAATTCGCCTATAAACCATATCCTTAAGTCCTGGGGAAGGACAGAGAAGGGAGGATGGATAAGGGAGGCTTTGGTCAGGCTCTGGTTTGGAGTTGCAGTAAGTGCATGAGGGACTTACACGGAGCAAGACTCAGGTCAGGGGCAGCCGTGCATGTGCATGGAAGAGGGGAGGACAGACAAGTCCCCTGCATCAGGGTCTGGACCTTGAAACGGGGTTTGCACCTTGAAACAGGGTTTGCTGCAGACACCTCATCTGCATGAGCCTCTGCAAATGTCACCACTTAAACCCTGGAAGTTTAAATGGTGTTGAAAGAGGACAGGGAGTCCCTCCTTTCTGGCTAATGCCCCTGCTGCTGTGGTTGGTGTCAACGGTGAGTCTCCTGCACTCTGTGTTTGAGACACCTAAGTTGGCTGCAAGACTTTTTGCAGCCTGAAGTGTGAAGGCAGGATCAAGAGAATCATCACAGAATCACAGAATGGTTTGGGCTGGAATCACAGAATCACAGAATGGTTAGGGACCTCTGGAGATCATCCAGTCCAACCCCCCCGCCAGAGCAGGGTCACCTACAACAGGTTGCACAGGACAGCGTCCAGGTGGGTTTGGAATGTCTCCAGAGTGGGAGACTCCACCACCTCTCTGGGCAGCCTGTGCCACTGCTCCACTACCTTCAAAGTAAAGAAGTTCCTTCTCATGTTAAGATGGAACTTCCTATGTTCAAGTTTATGCCCATTACCCCTCGTCCTGTCACTGGGCGCCACTGAAAAAAGACTGCTCCCATCCCCCTGGCACCTCCCGTTAAGTATTTGTAAGTATTAATAAGATCCTCCCTCAATCTTCTTTTCTCTAGACTAAAGAGACCCAAGTCCCTAAGCCTTTCTTCATATGAGAGATGTTCCAATCCCCTAATCATCTTTGTTGCCCTTTGCTGGAC
>NW_009649728.1:248193-254563 GCF_000708025.1 Charadrius vociferus | reverse complement strand
CCTGCTGGCCACGCTGCTGGGGATGCAGCCCGGGATGCCGGGGGCTCGCTGGGCTGCCAGCGCATGTTGCCGGCTCATGGGGAGCTTCTCACCCACCAACACCCCCAGGTCCTTCTCCTCAGGGCTGCTGTCCATCCGTTCCCCGCCCAGCCTGGTGAAGCCCAGATGTGACTCTGTTCAGGTGTTTCTGTGCAGGGTGTCTGGACAACTCCCAAAACTGCAGAAACACTTGCTGGCTCTGGTCCTGTGCTGAGTGCCTTACCAGGAAAGCACCATGCTGTAGCTGTAAAACCTTCCCAAACTCTCCCAAGTTCTGTAGTACAGCTGCATTTCTGTATTTGGTGTTCGTTACCTTGCTGCTCAAGTGAAAAGCCTCATTCAGTGGTTGCTAATAGAAGTCAGTCTTCTGCTAGAGCACCACAGCCTCCAGCTGTATTACCCATCCTAAAGCTGGCCCATGTTAACTTCACCACCTTATGAACAACAGGGTGACCTCAACACAGAGCTTGGAAGAAATTGTAGAGGCAGACAATGCCTCTGCAGCACGGTCTTCTACAGGGACCACAGCAGTTAAACCTGTACGGAGAACTTCTAAGCCTGTACAACTGCAACTCGTTCAGAGGCCAAGCCACCTGGACTGTTTCAGCAGAAAAATAGTGCCTTTAATTGAAACCATCACAAAAAAAAAAAAAAACCTGAGTAAAGTGAAGTGGTATCAACCAATTTCCTTTGCTGCCACAAGTGACACACAGGAGATCCTCGGTCACCAGCGCTCCATCCTGCAGAAGTGAATGAGCTCTTGTACGGGCAAACATTGACATATTTAACGCTTGACTTGGTAGATCAGGTAAATAATACAACGGGGCGATTCAGAAAATGCAGAAAGGACAGGGAGTCCTGTCTCAAAGGCAGCAGACTCTCGGCTTTTAGTGTGCTGGGTGGAAAATCAAACAATCCCAGAGAAATCTGCAAACATTGCAAAGCCCTGTATTTCACTTTCCCGTACTAAGCCGAGCTGGTAGAGGCGATTCAGAGGCAACTGAGAGGTGAACACAGGTCAACACGACCTGCATATAATTTGCTGAAATACGAACTCAAAGCAGCATTATGTACAGCATGTCCCAAACCAGCAGGATAACGCTGCCTGAAGGCTGTAAATAACAGCCGGGAGGCAATACATTTACCCTGATGGGGAAGGAATGTCGAGGCCAAGCTGTGAAACTCGCTGCCGGTGTGTGATCTCAGTGAGAGCAGTGCCTGTTCCCGAAACCCAGCAGTGAGTGCCGCAGCCCTTGGACAAGCATCATTCCTTAGGGACTTCCTTACAAGCACAGTTTCTACCTCCTCTGCTCGCCATCCGCAGCAGAGCTCTGCCAGGAATGGCCAGCAGAAGGAGGGGGCATGGCGTTAGCTGTAAAGAGACCACTGTTTTGCCAAAAACAACAACAAAAAAAGCATGTGCGGAAAGCACACTTCACTTTTGGGCACATCCCCAAGTGCCTAAAACGGGGTCAAATGGATCCAGGGGCTTGCTGGGGGTGGGAACAGCCATGGTCTGCTCTGCAGGAGGGATCACTTCTTAGAAGGAAAAAGACTGCCGGTGCCAGTTAGTTAATCCGAAGGGTTTCCAGGTTGCCTGGCCCCATCTGGATGAAGGTGGCCAGCTCACGGTGCACACATGCCACAGGAATTTCACATTTGTCTTCACCTCGTTTTGCACAGTTTAAAGAGACTGAAATTCCAGAATATAATTTCGAAAAGGTCGAAAAGACTTTGGCTTTTGATCTCACCAACGTATTTTGTGTTCTGTAGGTTGAAGTAGTTTCAGTCTGAGAAGGCCAAACGTGTCCGTTCACCTTCACCAGTCTGCTATAACGTCTGTATGTTACAGACCAGAGCGCAGGGGTGCGACTTAATGTCGTCCCTGATAAAATACACATGCACAGAAGCGAAATGATCACAACCACCCATCTCCAGCCTTTCTTACTGCCCGCCAGTGCCTGTGCCGCCGGGGAGGCTGTGCCTGGTGAGATGGGTTAACACCATCTCCCACACAGCAGAGCAGCTGTCGGATTTACATCATGATTTTAAGAAGATATTGCAGCGGGCATCTCAGTAACAGCGGCGAGGAAATGACAGCAGAGCTGCGAGGAGAGACAGTAACAGCGTTACATTGCTACTCTGCAATGATTTCTTCAAAAAGAACCACTGTGACATCATCAAACTGGTTGAAATCCAATCTGGCAATGGAGAAAATGTGACCAGATGACTCTGCTTTCAAAAGGGAGTGGGGGAAGAATGAAGGGGATTTGGTCATTGACAGATGAGTAACTGATGCTGAGTGAAGTCGGAATCTCGTTGCTGCTCCTGCATATACAATTTTTTGTTTGCTTGTTTCACAGGCGGGTTGTATATCTGAAATGGTTTCTCAAAGAGGTGGGGTGGAAGCAGAGCAGACAGCCAAAGGAGAAATACCAGCATAACTAGAGACGCAACGCAAAAGATTGCAGGGAAAATTTCCATTAGAACTTGTGCTCATAAATCTTCCAGTTCCTTTGAGAAGAACTTTCCCTTGGGAAGCGATTTTGTGACCAAAATTCTGCTTTTTGATTGGTTTACAGATGTCCTGCAGAGCTGCCTGGTGTTCCTGGGCACATGGAGCTGTTTCCCCAGTCCCTGCAGGAGACGGGGAAGGGGAGAATTGGGGAAGACTGATTGGAGAGGTGCCGGTTTCAGGGCTCTGAGGTGCTTGTCCTGGGATGTCCATCACCACCACAAGGGTCAGAAGAGGAGACACCACAAGGACTGTAGGGCCAGCCACAGGGTACCATACTCGGGCCCCACAGGTTGTTGGCCTTTATGCCTAGAAAGGCCATCTTCACTGCCCTTGGGTTTTTAAAAGAGTATTTAACAAAGTCAGAGCCTGAGAAGACAATGCAGGTGTCTCTGGATAAAGTCATCGCTCCTGCTTTCTCCATTAAAAAGGTTTGGAGGAACGAGATGTTTCTCCGAGGTCATTAGTCTGATTAATTCACTGAGGAGCACCGCGATAGGGACACACGGCCAACCTAACATCATTGAGGAAGAAGATGTGTGGAGTGCAGTGGGTAATTTCCCTGGAATTAGACAAAATCAGGCTCAGCGTGGCTGGCAGTATCAGAAAAGGTAGGACGGGGTCTATGAGAACTTGCACAAAACACAAAATATATCTGTGTGGGTGGAAGCTTCTCTTCACCTTGGCAGTACAGAGGATGCACAGTTTCTAGCGAGTCTAAGATTAGAGCACAGAGGCTGGACAGAAGTGTCACTGCCACCCATCAGGATGGATGTCTGATGATTAAAGATGCTGCTGTTGCTGGGCAACACTTTCTGGACGCCGTAGTCCAGAGTCAGTAATGCAGTACCCTGCAACAGAAGCAGAGATGAATACCTAACCAAGTGCCCTAAGGACCATCAGAGCCACTATGCTACGGTTTTATGCTGTCTGTTCTGTAGTAATCCTAAAAATCATAGACAGTTTGGTCAAAAGGGACTTGAAGGTGTCATCTGGTCCATCCCTCACAGTGAGGTGGGTTCACAGGTTTCTAAATGAGGGTGGACAAACTCCCCCTCTCTGCAAGAAGAGGCGCAACGGTAGGGCCAAGAGCCACAAGACTCACCACGCTTTACCGAGGTGCCGAGAGAAGGAGGGGGAGGAGGACATGGAAGAGCCATCCCCTGGTGACAGAGGGCAGCAGCTCCCAGGCGGTGTTGGACAGGTCCCTGTGTGATCCAGTGAGGTCAGCCTCAGCAGCCGCCATGTCTCATTTTCTCTCACAGCTAGAGACTAGGATTATTCTGCAAATCCTGAAACCCACCCAGCATAATCCACCTCGAGCTTCTTGAAGGACACATGTGGGGCAAAAGTTAAGGGTTTACTCATGCATGACCTACAGAGCTATAAACACCTCCAATGGGTCACACCTACCACGTGAAATTTAAGATGAAGGGTTCTTTACCCAGGATGTGATTTCCGGGGTGAGATTTAGTTTGAAGTTTCTTCATCTGAACCTACAGAGCATCTCAGCCAGGACACTGCCTTAGAGTAGATGTGCTCCACCACTCCATGGACTGCATTGACTCACCACCTCTGACTGTCACGGGAGCTTGGACCCTAGGCCCACAGCTAATCCCAAATTTGGGACTTTGACTGCAGGGTCAAATCTAGGGAAACTCAGAAGCTGGATTTTTGGAGTTATTCCTCAGCGCTTTGAAAAGCTATATGGCCTTTTATGGTGTCGCAGTTTGTGTACTTAAAACATCCAATTCATTTTGGTCTCAACCATGATCTACTTCATTCTCAAGTTTGAGATTAATGTGTGAAATTTGTTTACATGGATCTAAAAGCTGCTGTGTCTGGCCTTGTGCAAACATATGGATATGGAGGCGTAAACAGATGATTTTGTGGTCTTAAAGTAGGTCAGAACATTAGTCCATGTCCAATTCCAAAGATAAAACAAACTTTCCCAATGAACACGTAATCCTTCTCAGGATCAGCCCATTCATGTTGATTTACTACAAAGTTCCCTGTAATTTAACAGGACCTCATAGCGGCAAAATCCCAAGATGCATAAGCAGAGGAATTGGATGGTTGCTACCAAAAATAATAAAAAGAAAACTCCCCCAAATATCTCAGTGGTATGCAGCAGAGTATCCCAGGTCTGACCCAGTGCTATAGACTCCTTTAACTTCATAGCTGGGGCCCAGCTTTCGTCTGCAGAGCAGATGACATTTTACCAGTAAGAAATCTGTGCTGCTGCAGAGAGCTTTCCCCCTTTCCTGGAAGAAAACCCCTGAGAAATCTGTTCGTACAAAAGCAGCCGAATCCGTCGCGGGCCTGTGCATGGTTAGCGATTTCAGCAGGGAAGTTGCACACCAACTAAGCTATGAAATTGGTACAAAACAGAAATGTTGACCAGAATGAGAAGCAAGCGGGGCAGTGTCTGGATATCATTTATTTTCACGTTCCTGTGTAGCACCATCAGATCTACTGTACTCACCAGGCTCGGAAGGTGCTGCTGTGAAGTAGAAGTTGACAACTTACACCGTTTGCTCACAAAAGGGAATTTTGTGGCGGCAAACGTAGTATGCAGGTACAGGGCTGAGCAAATGCAGATAAGAGAAAGGGATCGACAGGTGGAAAGCACTTGTAGAAAAATTGGTATGTACATTATTGCTTTTGGCGCCATCGACGGAAAGTCAAACACAGAAAAGCAAACAGCAAACGCGAGGAAGACGTGTGGTCCTGTCAATTATTAAATGACGCCGGCAAATCGCTGTGACTCAGAGACAGCTGGAGAATGGCCGGGTTTAGGGGGAGCTGCAGGTATGGGGAATGCAGGCAAGCCTGAAGGCAGCACACTTCGTATCGCACACCTAAATCACCAGGCAGGAAGGTACCTGGCCATGTTACTCCATAAAGCAGCAGAGATGTTTTTAGAATAAACACAAACTAAAATTACTACGAATCTCATTATGCAGCATCACACAGACCCTTCAGGACTGTGATGCATTAAGCTGCGCCCTATTCTTGAGTGAAAGACCACCTCCAGGAGGGCTGGGAAGCCCCATCAGCACCAGATGGACCAACTGTCGTACCTCGTCTGTCCCTGGAGGGGGATACACGGGTCCTTTGGGGCTGGCTGGTGCCAACCGGCACTGCTTGGCTGAAACGAGGGAAGTGCTCCTAGTTTAACCCAGGGGTGGATTTCGCCCCTGAGGCAATTGGTTCAAAACCACCACCAGGTTTGTCAGCAGCTGATGCGTGTCAGCTGCATTAACCTCCAAGGGAACTGCTCAGTACCTCGGGGAGCTGCTCTCTGCTCTCCACAACCTGACCGTGCAGCGTTCGCTCTCCCCCACAGCTTGCCCAGTCTGACTCACTGGACTTAGCAAAACACTCAAGCACGAGATAAACTGCTCCTTCGTGTGCTCACAACAGCGTGCCTGCGGTTGTTGCACAGCAGGACACTGCTGAGTGCTCCGGTCTCTGTAGTTAGGTCCCCAGTTCTCACCTTTTGTTGGCAGATCACTGAATCATGGAATCATGGAATTTTCAGAGCTGGAAGGGACCTCCAGAGCTCACCCACCCCACTCCCCTGCTAAAGCAGGACTGCCCAGAGCACATCGCTCAGGACTGCATCCAGGCGGGATTGGGAAACCTCCAGAGAAGGGACTCCCCCCCCTCCCTGGGCAGCCTGTGCCACTGCTCTGTCACCCCAACCGTAAAGAACTTCTTCCATCTGTTGGACAGAACTTCCTCTGTTCCAACTTGTGCCCATCGCCCCTTGTCCTGTCACTGGGAACCACCGAGAAGAGTCTGGCTTGAGAT
>NW_009649728.1:211913-248180 GCF_000708025.1 Charadrius vociferus | reverse complement strand
CAGGACATGCACAAATTCCCTGTCTTCAGACATCTCCTTTACAGACCCTTGGAAAAATACAGGAGAGACTTCTGGCAGCTTCCCAGCCATGAAGCCCAGCGTCTGCATGTTAAACACTCACATTTGCCACAGACCCACCTTTATTTTTGCATGGAGTACGTCTTTCCTCCTGCAGACCCCAGTCCCTTCCCAGCACCTGGCTGGCATGGTGTTTTGCAGCGTGCACAGCAGCACCCATGTGTTTTTGCCGGTTTTACTGCCTGGCACCTCCCAGTGACAGTACCTGAGAGACTGTGGAAGAGACAGAACATTTGCTTCCCCCAGTGCAAAAGAAAAACGCAGGTACAATTTTCCCGTAACTCTCATGCTTGCCAAAAAAAAAAGCACCCAACTCCCTTTCATGGCACTGATCGTTGCCGTTTGGATTCTCCATAGCAGTGCTGAGGACAGCTGGGAGAAGCAGCTTTTGGAGCTGCAGGGGGTGGGTGGGAAACAAATAAAAAACTAAAGAGAAACACCAACTTTTTTTTCTCCCAACCAAAGCTCTCCAGCACATCCCTGCAGTGCGCAACATCTCCCAGTTCACTGGGACCTGCTAGCAGATGGCTAGGGCATCCCAAGCTCCGGTCCTGGTCCTGACTTTGTAGGTCTTCTTTGCACAGCTGGGCACCACCTGCACTGAGATCGGCATTTTCCTCTGCCTTCATCCCTCCCCAGCAGACGTGCTGCTGGCAGCATCGCCGCAGCACGATCTCCCTCATGAGACAGGGGCTGCTGCCCCCTCACCTGCATGGCCATGGTTTCTCTTTCTCCTCCTTTTCGCCTTGCTCGCTCCTTCTTGACCACTCAGCTACTGGGATGAGGCGAGATAGCCCAGAGGAGGAGAGTGGCCCACGAGGAATACTGAAGGCACTGATTTGGGGGCAGAAAGGAGCAAATGGTTTGGTATGACCCTGCAGACGTGACAAAGTCACAGGGATTTGGCTTGCAGGGAGGATTATTTCCCTCAATGACAAGGGTGGTTAGTGCGGAGGTAGATTGCCTTGGGACGGGGTGGAGGCTCCTCTGATGACAGCCTGATGCTCTGAGAGGGGCAGCTCAGCCAGCCCGAGTACGCAGTGTGTCACTTACACACCACGGGCGTCCCTAGGGCAACGTGGCAGTACAGAAACGGCACCACGTGTCGCAGGATGCGCTTGGATTGCATCGCGTGCCCGTTGCACCCTGCACCTCCACGCCAGAACAACCTACCCTCGCTTGAACCCAAACCTGGGAGGTGGGGACAGATTTTCACAATGTTCCCATAGGCAGAGTGGATGTTATCATGAGACAGTAAAACCCATGCGGTCCTCTCGCAGACCCTGAGGCTGGACTTGGTTTTCTGGGTTTGTGTCCTCAGGTTACAGTCCATAGGCCATTAGTTCTTGTCTCCATACCTGTAAAGATGTGAATCACATTATTTGTAAAAAGTGGAGGAGACTCATATGATCCCACGACTCTGGGAACTGACAGTTTCATATAATGGACCGATACAGGGATATGGTAATTAAAAGCACAAGTCTGGCAACATCGTTTGTACTTCATCAGAGACCAAAACTGCTGTTAGCGGTGAATCCCTTGACGAAAGCCTGCTCTCAGCAGTCTTCTCCCTCCCCACCTGCAGGGAGGACAGCTTAATCCCATGGCCACACCAGCTCTGCCCTCTTGCAGACTTTCTGAGAACTGAGGCATCCAAAAATGGGAAGTGGAACGATGTGAATTGCCATTATCCATCCCTCCATGGAGAGGAAAAGAGCTGTACTGCAGAAGAGGTGACAGGTTTCTCATGCACGGTGAAGAAGTATGAGTGGTTTTCTCCAGGAGGTGATATTGCCCATGAGCAACCAGTCTGGAGGCGAAAGGAAGGAGGAGAGTGGCATTGGGGCATTGCCACTCTGGGACTAGACCTGCTGCTGGGGCCCTCTCCGGCAGAGCAGGATGAGGATCCGCCTGCGGATCTGCTTGGTTTTCCAGCTGTACACGAGTGGGTTCAGGACAGGCGGCACCAGGAGGTAGGCATCAGCCAGGAGGGTGTGAGTGAGGGGGGGCAGGTGCTTCCCAAACCTGTGGGTGATGGACAAGCCAATGAGCGGGATGTAGAAGATCAGGACGGCACAGAGGTGGGAGATGCATGTGCTAAAGGCTTTGGCTTGTGTTTCCTGGGAGACGATGCTCAAGAGGGTCCTGATGATCATCATGTAAGACAGAAGGATGGTCAGGGAGTCCAGCCCCTTGGTGAGTATCACCGCCGTCAGCCCGTACAAGCTGTTAACTTTGACATCCCCACAGACCAGCCTCAGCATGTCCTGGTGCAGGCAGAAGGAGTGAGACAGGACATGGGACCTGCAGAAAGGCATCTTCTTAATAAGGACAGCAACGGGTACCACCACACAGATGCCCCGCATGAAGATCGCCCCCCCTGCCTTCATTATCAGGGAGCTCGTCAGGAGAGAGCTGTACCGCAAAGGGTAGCAAATAGCAACGAAGCGGTCAAAAGCCATGGCCACCAGGACCCCAGACTCGATGGCAGAGAAGGAATGGATGAAGTACATCTGGACAATACATGCCTCAAAACGGAGGGAGGTGGACTGAAACCAGAAAATGGCCAGCATGGTGGGCAGGGTGGAGAGAGACAAGCCCAGGTCTGCCACAGCCAGCATGGAGAGGAAATAGTACATCGGTGTATGGAGGCTGTGGTCTGTCTTTATCATCCACAGCAAGGTACAGTTCCCCAGGAGCATGAGGAGGTACAGGCAGCAGAGCGGCAATGCCATCCAGTAGCTGCTCGTCAGCAGACCAGGAATACCGGTGAGAATGAAGGTCAGGGGACTGGACCCAGTCTTATTAGAAGATGACATCTCACACACCAATGTTCCAAGGATCTGGAAATAATTGTGTCTTGGAATAAAAGCCCTGCTATGAGACCCCCACCCCTACAGCAACAGTAACTCCTGAGAGCAAAAAAAACCCTGTGCAGATTCCCTCATGCATATCCATCATATCAACCAAGGAATGATAATGATAGGATGAGGGGGAATGGTTTTACACTGAAAGAGGGGAGATTTAGGTGAGATCTGAGGAGGAAATTGTTGGCTGTACGGGTGGTGATCCCCTGGGGCAGGTTGCCCCGAGAAGCTGTGGCTGCCCCATCCCTGGAGGTGTTCAAGGCCAGGTTGGATGGGGCTTGGAGCAACCTGGGCTGGGGGGAGGCGTCCCTGCCCAGGGCAGGGGGTGGAATGAGATGATCTTTAGGGTCCCTTCCCACCCAAACCATTCTGTGATTCTACGATTCTATGAAAAGCCTCAGTGGACCAGCTCTGGGGTCAGTGGGCTGTGCACAGCAGCAGATAACGAGGAAAAAGCAATGCGCCATTTAGTCTCCCCTAGTTGTATTCCCCACCATTTAATTACGCAGGTTTTCAGGACATTTGGTGCTCAGCCCTTTGGGAGGCGCCTGAAATCTTCTCAGCAGCGCAGGCAGGACAAGAGCCTGGGGCCAGGGTGGTCCTGTCTGGGGAAGGATGAGAGGGATGGAGACCTGGTGGCCATCCCTGGGAGTGGGGCTGGCCGCTCCCCACAGCAGTAGGAGGAGCAGCCCTGGCCACGCTGGCCCCTGCGAGGCTGAAGCACCCAGGCAGGAGAGGGAAGAGGGGACAGAGCGGGAGAAAGATGAAGGCAGAGAAAGGCCAATGTTTGTGCTGAGCCGAGTGTGGTCAGACCGCAAGAGATAACGTCTCATTCTGAGATGAGAAGTAGCCCCATTATATGTGACTCTATTGATTTCTTCCCTTTTTGTTTAAGTATGGCAAAACGTATAATGTTTTAGGGAGCTTTATCAGCTAAACCTGCAGGTCAATTAACCAAACTAACCCTGATGGAAGGAAAATGGATTTGTGCTTTACAGCTGCCAAAAAGGTTAAATGGAAAGGAAGAAATTCGGAGGCTCAAATAAGACTGAGCTCCTGAAGTGGTGTTTCATCTGCCTGAGGCCATTAGAAAACCCAACAGCAAACACCAGGTCTCCATTTAAGCACTCTGGAAGCCGCCTGTTTCGCTGGGCAGCTTCACTGCCCCGGGAGCACGAGCCGTGAGCGGCGATGCTCAGCAACGGGAGGCTGGGGCAAGCGGGGGAGATTTCCAGAGAAACACTCCAAACGGCCTTCTCTGCAAATGCAGTTAAATTTAGCGCATCTGAGCCGCGCCAACGTCACAGCTGGTGGTCACAGCAGCGCATCCTCGCCTCTCGCTGGCTGACCAGGGAAAAAGCGCATGTCTCTATTCAGCTGGAAACGAATACGTTTTGCATAACTGAGGAGCACAAACTGATTGAGATTTGCCCCAGACTTTGTCTGCTCACACACACTTTGAAGCCGCATCTGCTATCAGAAAAAAAAAAAAAACAAACAAACCCATAATCCAGTTTTCACATGGCTAAAGGGTCAGGCCTGAAAGACAGTAGGACAAGAGAAATGGGACAACGAAAGAGGTAACGGGGGGTGTAAAAACCTAAACCTGAGGAGCTGAAGACCCCCTTTGCTCCTGTGAGGATCAAAGTCATTGTAGAAATAAACTTGTATGTCCTATTCATGTAACACTTCAGAGAATGAGGAAAGTTTTTAATTATTGATCCTGATCAATTTTTAGGGTGGCTTTTCATATCATAGGATCATGGAATCATGGAACGATTTAGGTTGGAAGGGACATTAAAGACCATCTGTTTCCAACCCCCTGTCCCAGGCAGGGCCACCTTCCCCCAGCCCAGGTTGCTCCAAGCCCCGTCCAACCTGGCCTTGAGCACCTCCAGGGATGGGGCAGCCACAGCTCCTCGGGGCAACCTGCCCCAGGGGATCACCACCCGCACAGCCAACAATTTCCTCCTTAGATCTCACCTCAATCTCCCCTCTGCCAGTGTCAAACCATTCCCCCTCGCCCCATTGCTCTGCTCCCTGACCCAGAGTCCCTCCCCAGCTCTCCTGTAGGCCCCATCTGTGGCAAGCCCATCTGTATGTATCAGATGGAAATTAATATTTAGCAAAGCAATTTCCATCTTAGCACTTTTCTAACCAGCTGGTTTGCTGTTTCTGCCAGAGACTTTTGTAAACTCTTGTTTTGATGCAAGCCCTCAATCAAATTGTCCTTGCAGGGGGAGAACATCTCCAGTCTGTCCTCTTCCAGGCAGCCCACCCCGTACTTACCCCAGGTCACAGCAGAGGACAGGGGCTGGGGACCAGGACCAGCCCTGGCTGTGCGCCCTGCTGCAGGCAGCACTGGGCAGAGCGTGGGAACGACGTATTTAATCAGCCGGAGCAAACCCCACGGGTCTCACCCAAGGAGTCACAGCTGATTTCGGTGCTCTTCAGGGGGCGTGAGCACCACAGGACTGCGTACAAGGTTTTCCTGTCTTCTCTGAAAAAATGGCAGGGTGCAACAATGGGAGTGACGGCAGCTTTGGGGCACTGGCTGTAAAAAAAAAAGGGGGGGGGGGGCAAAACATATGTATTCAGAAATTTCCCCAGTTTTGCCTCAGGGATTTATCAGCTAGAAATTTCCCTGTTGTTGTGCTGGAGCTGAGAGCACAGGGATGGGAGACATCCAATTTGAGAAAGTATTCTATGAACACAAAAATTTCAGAATTTAGACTAAGCAGAAACATGCTCACTTTGGGCTTAGCAAGGCCATTTTTTACCCTTACCTTCAAAGCCCCCTGGAACTTAAACTTACAGTTCTTATCCTTTCCTGAGACTTCTGTTCTGTGCGAGATAACACGTTTGCTTGCAAGGGGACAAAACATTTACCACCACCTCCTTCCACCACAAACACCACGTGTCTGTGTCTGGGATGGACCCTGTCAGGAGACCTTCGGGCGTGCGGATGTTTTCGGCTGTGGCAGCAGCTCAGCGCCCCGCACAACGCGATGTGAGTCTGTGAATACTATTGCAAGTGGTAATAGTGTAAGTTGCTCAAGGGTTGTACTGGGAATTTGAAATACAGCGGCCCTTCTCCTTTCCTGCTAGAGTCAGTGCAAATATTTGAAAAACAAAGCAGGATATACTGGTACTTCTCTGTGCTTCATCCTTGCTTCTCAATTCTTGTTGCCAACTCTAACAGCATAGGTGATAAATATCATTCTTCACTTCAAGGCTTAGGAGCTCCAGCAAATCTGCACGGAGCTCATGTCAGCGTTCAGGAACATCAGCTTCAGGGCTGCGTCTTTCCCCTGGTAAGTTTCCCAGGGTTGGAAACTTCTCACCTCTGCTCTGTCTTTCACCATGAGTCACGGTAATGCCTCCACATCTTTTATGCAGTGAGACAGGACTGAAGCCCATGTACTGTTTCTTCACCATGCTGTCCGTTGCTCTGTCTGTCTTCAGGACGTATTGTGCAGGGCATGTTCTGGTTTAGGTACTGGGAAATCAGTTGCAGCAACTGTTTCCCTTGAACCTTCATCCACTCACTCTTGCTCACGGAGAAGTCTGTGCTGCTGCTGCTGGCCTTCGGTAGCTTTGTGGCAAATCACAACTTCCTGCAGAACAAGTCAATTTTAACCACTTGAGGGATGACCATGGTGGGACTGGAGTTGGTGTCCTTGTTGTCTCAGGAGGGAAAGTGCCTGAGCGTCCTGGGCTGGATGCTTAAAAGACTGCAAAGAGGCAAACCCACAAAAACTGGGAAGTAGATTTTTCTTTTTTAAAATTATCTATAGCAGCGTCAGCCCCTTATTGTGGCCCACTGTGATGTGCATTGGTAAAGCACAGAAGACTCCTCTGGAGGTCTGTCCTTAGACTGGGCCACAGATCCAGCCTGGTCGAGACACCAGGGCAAGGTGAACGTGGAGGATGCTCTGCATGGGGCAGGGCAGGGTGTAATGGCAGAGAAGTGCTTGGGGCTGAGAGGTGTGGAGGAGTGAGGGGTTGGGAGCTGGCTCTCTGTGTAAAAGGGATGACAGAGCAACGACATCTTCAGAGGGTTTGTGATGTTTGATCTTCAGTTGAAAGCAGGACAATTGAGGGAAGTCTGGATGCATCACGCCCTCGTCATTGCAGGGCAATGGCACAGGACAGAAAAGCAGAAGGAGAATTTTGCCAAACATAGGAATTGCTTAGGTGGGTTACAGGGAGCAGGTCACCATTAGTACCTAGGTGACTTCTCATTAAGGACAATTATTTTCAAAAATGAGCAGGTTGGAATTTCTTCTGAAACCCACATCCCCGTCCCCATTGTCTCAATGGTCTGAGCAGACCCTGCTTTACGCTTTGAACATCCAGGAGTGTCAATGTCTACAGCCCTTTTGCAACTAAACCAGTTCTGCAGCTCCAGTTTGCCTAAGCCACAGTCAGTGTCTTTAACCCTCAGATCTCTCCTTTCACCTCACAGCTGCACAGTCTGAAGCCCAAAGAGATGGAGGCTCTTCCTTTTCACCCACTGATGTGCATGTTCTCACTGCACACACCGGCTCCTAAGCAAGGTGCATCGTCACCATCTTGCAGCAGTGAGCTGAATGGGTTTACATACATAGAATCATAGAATCACAGAATGGTTTGGGTTGGAAGAAACCTTAAAGATCATCTAGTCCGACCCCCTGCCACAGGCAGGGACACCTTCCACTAGACCAGGTTGCTCCAAGCACTGTCCATCCTGGCCTTGAAACCCTTCAAGGGGTGGTGCATCCACAATGCATGTAGTTTAAATAAAGTGTTTAAATAAACTGAAACCTTCTCAGTTTTCCCCAATGTTGTGTTGCATCTGTATTTCTATTCAGTAGGCACCCAGAAATTCATTTTATTGAGAGCTCTTTTGCTTTGTTCTGAAGCATTGCTATAACCCCTTTCCCTCTGAAATTGAACCAGGCAAGAGCACAAGCCTGCTCCTTCCCAGCCTTGACCATGGCCATGACGTTACACCTGTGAGATTGCAGGGTGCAGCGACACACGGTGAACAGTGCAGGAGGTGGGTACCCCCCTCACCCCACTCACACTTCTGCCTCTTAACTCTGCGAGTCCTCAAAAGCAGGCATGCGCCTGCTGCTCCACACTGGTGCAGTGGGCCTGGGCTCCACATCAGTGATGTTCCTCCAGGGCACAGCAGTGAGGACCCGACTCTGTGCCCCAAACAGCAGTTTGGGAGGGGAGAGGAAAGGGGATGACTAGTACATGGAGTAGTCCTGGTGACCAGCTCATTCCAGTTGCTTCTAAAGTAGATAATAAATAACCCGCAGAATGATAACCTGCTGGTGGTGCTATGGGCTGTATCATAGAATTATAGGATTGTCTAGGTTAGAAGGGACTTTTAAGACCTTTAAGATTAAGTCCAACCATCAACCTAACACTGCCAAAGCCACCACTAAACCATGTCCCTCAGCACCACGTCTACCCGCCTTTTAAATACCTCCAGGGATGGCAACTCCACCGCTTCCCTGGGCAAGTATCAGTACTGTATCAAGAGTTGCCAATACAAACTGTTGTCTTTTTTTGAGTCTCAAGCTCCTTATGGGAGGCATTGTCCCTGTCGAAGGGGTATTTCCCTTGGCAAAGAGATTCTCTGCGCAAGTGTGCCTTCTTAATATGTGTAATACCTGATGGGATGGAGTCACGAAGATGAAGACAAAGCCAAATTCTTCTCAGTGGTATCCAGTGAAAGGAGAAGAGGCAATGGACACAAACTAGAAAAAACAGGAAATTCCATTTAAACATAACAAGTATCTCTATTTTTATGATGAGGTTAATCAAACACTGGCACAGGTTGCCCAGAGAGGCTGTGGAGTCTCCGACCTTGGAGAGATACAAAACTGAGGTGTACATGGTCCTGAGCAACCTGTGCTGGGTGACCCCACCTGAGCAGGGAGGTTGGGCAGGACGATCTCCAGAGGTCCCTGCCAGCCTCAGTGACTGTGACTCTGGATAGCATGTACACCAGTTTCACACTGCAAAAACACTGCTCTGGTGGTACCACAGTGCAGCTCTCATGCTAGTAACATGTTTTCAGTATAAAAAATTAACACACTTAACATTCTAAGGCTGCCAGAACACCACCTGGCTCCAGAGGAGAGACAAACCAAGTCCTGCTCTGCTCCTTCCCTTCTGCTGTCACACTCCTGCCTGCACCAGGACGTGATGAACCTGGCCTGCACCAACGCCACCCCCAGTGTGGTGTACAACCTCACCGCCATCCTGCTGGTCATGGGGCTGGACGCCATCCTCATCTGCCTCTCCTACACCCTGATCCTCAAGGCGTTCAAGGTGCTCAAGGTGTTCAGCACCTGTGTTGCCCATATCTGCGTGGTCCTGGCCTTCTACTTGCCCCTGATTGGGCTGTCCATGGTGCACAGGTTTGGGAAGCGCCTGGCTCCACTGGTCCATATCACCATGGGGAACATCTACATCCTGGTGCCTTCTGTGCTCAACCCCATCATCTGTGGGGGGAAGACCAAGCAGATACGGGGAGGATCCTGATTTCAATTAAAATTTCTGATGACAGAATCGCCCATTGAACTTCACCCAGCTCTTGACTCTTTTTGACTTAGACTGGTATCTTTGGGAATGGGGAATGCGCTCCTCTTCTTTGACTGCAGCGTGCTGCCCTTGGCAGGCTCTCAGTCACTATCACAACACAAATAGCAATAATTTATAACTGCAAATTGTCGAGCAAATATACATTGTGCAACAAGCTGTAGCACTGTAGTGAAAGGCTCCACAAGCTCAGCATGCTGATGGCTTTATGGATGCGGTCAGAGTCCTTCAGGAGTTACCATTTAGCTGGGACTGTTCCTTTCCTCCCAGTGCATCCCAGTGCATCCCAGTGCGTCCCAGTGTGTCCCAGAAAGGCAGTGAGACAGACGGACGCTACAAAACATTTTCATCTGCAGTTAACTTTTTCACTGTGTCTTCTTTTTCTTGCATTTATTTACTGCCTGTAATTTAGGAAATTATTTTTGGAAGGAACAGATAAATACCACTTTGTGGAGGCAGAAATTTCTAGCATAAATTTGATTAAGAGCTTCGTTTCCTGAATTAGGAACAAATTAATTCATTATCCACACAGCACAAAGCAAAACAATATTTGTAAATGGCAGCTCAAGATACTTGTGAGGAGGTGTACTGGCTGTAGGTGGTAAGGTCTGGGCAGTGGAAGGGGCTGCAGAGGTGGCCAGGAGGGGGGTGTGGGGCTGCCATGTGCCAGACACAGATGGTTCCAGACCCATCATGCACCAAAGCTGGACCAGCCGGGGGTATTTGTGGTGCCTCCGTGAAAACGTATTTAAAAAAAGGGCAGAAAACGTCAGACTGAGAGAGGAGGTGTGAGCAAACAGAGTGAGAAACAGCAAGGGGAACATCAAGGTCAGAGCAGTAGGGGTGCTCCATGGTGGCAGAAGCACTCCCACTGAAGGGACTGTGGGCTGTGGAGAACACACACCAGAAGAGGTACACCCCTGAAAGGACTGCACTCACGAAGCAGGCGCACCCCTGAAGGGACTGCAGGCCATGAAGAAGCCCATGACAGGTAGACCCTGAAGGGATTGCAGTCCATGAAGGACCCACACCGGAGCAGGTACACCCCTGAAGGAACTGCAGCCTGTGGATCAGACAGCGCTGGAGCATTGGAAATGAGTGAGAAGAAAGGAGTGACGGAGAGAAACCGCTGTGTACAGACCCCGACCTGCGCCCGTCGTCGGCTTGGTGGGGGATGGAGTGAAACCTGCGGTGATAACGAGGAGAGGAGAGGAGTCTGGAGTACCAGTGACCGGGTACCACTCTGCTGTTTTCAAGGAGTCATCAGTTGTAACTCCAAGATGACTATTTCTGAGTGGGAACGAACAGCTCATAGCACAACATTGTCTATGCAAAAATAGGGCTGTGTTTTGCCAGAGCACCTCAGTTTTAATGAATCTACACTGAATTTTACTGTCTCATTTATCACTTCGTCATTCAGCATTGCAAAGTTCTCCCATAATCCCTCATCTCCACTACTCTGGGTATAGTGGTTTCATAAAAAGCGTCATAATATCTCAATTCATATCCTTCCCTAAGTCTCTGATCAGTGGAAGAAGAACTGCTGAGGACAGCCTGGGGGAAGCAGAGACGCCACAAGACCCAGTGACCCTCATGGCAACGTGGGTGATGAGCCACCACGTACAACGTGAGCTTGCTGGACAGGGGGGTTTCTTACCCACTGGGATGCGATTGCAAAAGCCGAGTCAGGGATGCAACAGCTACACGTATACTAGTAAAATAGGCCAGGCTTTGTTCTTGTGGTACATAAATTCATTAGACATTGTGAACAGGGATCTCCTTTTGTAGTAGTACAGTTTTATAAATATGCCAGCTATGTAGCAAAACACATTTCTTATTCTGAGACTTGGAGAAAATAAAGGAAGTAGATAGATTAATTCAGTAGAAATATTATGGATTTCATTCTTTTTTTGTGCTGTGTTTGCAGCACAGATCGATGAATCAGATTTACAGCAGCCTAGCACATCAATAAATAACTCAGGCAGCAGAAATCACGCCTAAGTCGTATGAGGACAATCACAACCGAAAAGACAGATAAAAAATCAGTGCTCACAGGTATTTGTTCTCCTCCCCATGACCCTGGGAGACGGTCCCCCGAGCCCCTCAGTGCACACAGGGTTGGAGGAAGGAGGACAGTGCCCTGCCCTTGCTGTTGAGGGGGGATGAGGTGCATGCAGCAGGTTTGACCTCACCCTCACCGAGGCTGTCCTCAGAGCTCGCGCTGGAAAACGTGAGCAACCCTCCTCCAGGCAGATGCGTCATGGGCCGTTTTGTGTCTAGCCAAGAGGCTGGGAGGAGGTGCGGGGCTCTGGGCTGGTTTGTGCCTCTGCCAGTCCCATGTGCCCAAGGAGCGGACATCACCCACCACCGCCCCCTCTCCGGGCAGTGAGGGACAGCACCTCGAACCTCAGTCCTCTCCCAGCTGCCTGCCAACACAAGGTGGTTTGGTGCCTATTTCCCTCACCCACTCCAGTTAAATGGTCCAGCAGCATCAATAGCTCTTTGGAGAGGACCCGCGGGCCATCAGCTCATTTCCTTAGCGCACAATAAGAGAAGTGCAGCCTGTGGAGCTCAAACAAGAATGTTATTTACCTCCAGTTCACTGTCAGCACAGCGACATCAAAGCTGAATACTTTGAAAATTTTTGACTTCTACATAGGCTGACCTCTGGATTTAGCACCCTCCTTGGTCTGCCAAGCAAGGTTTCCTGCTTGCTGCAGGCAGTGATGGGCTGAAATGCTACCATTAGCAGCACATACGTACAACCCTCTCACAAATCTCAAGTCTTAAACTTGGAAAGGTTCAGGAGAAGAGATGGGAGCTGTTTGAAGTGGGTCATGCACTTGCTGCACAGTTATGCATCCGGGGTTAATTTCTGTGGCCCATCATGGGCTGCAATTTGCATGTGCAGTTGTATGAGTATCCGTACAGGCTCCTGTGCATGGGGTGTGTGAGAATTCAGATTCTCCTGAGAGAAAAATGCAACGAGCACCTGGTCATGGACCTGCTTGATTTTGACACCATACACCATGGGGGAGGGGAAATTAGCCATCAAGACATGCATGGGAGAAGCAATGTGGCAACCAAACATGTGGATGACTGATGAGGTAATCACAGAGGTGTAGAAGACCAGGATGACGCAGATGTGGGAGAGGCAGGTCCCAAATACCTTCAGTGAAGCTGATTTGCTATTCTGCTTGTTACTACATCATGGCAAATTCAGGCTGTGGAGTTTACCAAAAAGAGTGAGAAGTGATATCGAGTCAAAAGCATGATCACCATTGTTCAGATATGAAAATCTTTGGTGCTTATTTGATTCAAGACATCTCTCCTTCCCTGGAGCCGGTGGAGGAGGCAGCAGGTGGACCCCCAGCACCATGAGGCTGGCGCAGCCCTGGCAGCCTTCTCCCAGGCTGTCTCTGACTCTCCAGGACCCCCTGAACACCTCTGGGGGGCTCTGCCAGCTGTGCAGAGAGGCACAGCCACAGCTGGAGAGCGGGTTCCACGTGAGGAGGACTTCTGGTTTGACCCAACACAGGCGCTGGTGTGAGTTCCCTTATTAAATTAAGAAAAAGTCATGTATCATCAGAATTCAAGATGGGTTTCCATCCCACGAGAGACCAGGACTTACATCAGGGCTTGATTCAGACCCTGCCTTTCCTCCCCCCTTGCACCAGACTCCCTGGGATGACTCACCGGATTCCTGACCAAGCTGTCAGTAAGCAACAGCTCCTCTTGTCCAAGGACCTCTGGCTCTCCAGCCGGCTGAGCAGACTTCAGAAGCTGCCCTGAAGCTGGGGACTTTATAGCCAAGTTGTCTCCTGGGAGGTTTCACAAACTGGCGGGAAATCTTGTGTCATTCTCCCTCTCTCATCTTCAGCTTCAGAAGACCAGGATTAACTCTCGCCTCTCAGAGTTGGAGGAAACCCTCGCTGCAGAAGAAGGGAGGCAGGGCAGTGATTCACCTTCTACCTAAGCTGTTTCTCTTGGCCAGAGTCCCAGCAGACTTTCCCTGGCTCTTTTTACAAAGCCCAAGCAACTAATTACTGCCACCATCTGTGGGAGGCCCATCCAACCACCCCACATGCCCAGCATTCTCCAAGATTGCTTCTCTAGCTCTACCAGAGGTCTCCTTCTGGCTGGGTGGGCTTCCCTCACCTTCTGCCTCTCAGTCCCAGCACTGCGAGCAAGGTGCAGAGACCTCAGGTAGGGTAAAGGAAGCAGTAATCGCAAAGTGGTGTTCAGTGGGCAAGGTGCTTCGCTGGTTCACCTCTGCAGTATCAAGGGCAAGCCTCCAGTCGGGGCTTCTTGTTCCTGTTTGCACTGTGATAATGACGAGAGGCCTCAGAGCAGAAAAGTCACTACATTTCAGGCACAGAGATGCGATACCTTTGCTTGCAAAGGATGGGAACCCATCCATTGGATCACACAATGGGACTGCATCTGGAGCACCAGGCTGCCTGGCAGGTCCACATCTGGCTTACATGCTGAGGGAGTCCTGGTGTGAGACTGCAGCTGGAGAGGGCTTTCGGAAGAGGTCCTTTTGAACATGAATGCTGGGTGCCAACCTCACGTGCTCCCCGGCTATTCTGGCCTTTTCCCACCTCTGTGGTGAGGTGTCCCTTGTCCCCTGATGGCCAGGTCAGACTTTGGAGTGGGAGAGAAGCTATTGCTTGGCTGTGGGGACCCTGAGACAGGACCCTGTTTGTGGTAGGGCAAGAACCAAAGATGGCTTCCCACCACGCCAATGTCTCCATTCTCTCTGATGCTGCAAGAGCTGATGAAATCACGCATCAAGGCAGCCCTCTCTGCCACGTTAGAAGCAGACTGAAAATAAATTGGATGCCCAAAGCCACCATGGAACACGAGTGTGGGGAAATCCCAACTGGTGGAAATACACATCTGAAAGGAAAACATGTCTCCATGGGTGCGTCGCCAGGAACAGCACATGGAAGAAGAGGGGACAAAAAAACAGACCAAGGAAGCAAGGAATATCTATGGGGAGCAAAACAGTCTTGACCTGGGGATTTTCATTTCATTTAATTTACGACCAAGTAACATAAACTTTGATAATTCATGCATTGGGAAAAAAAAAAGATAAAAAAATTTTTAAAATATTTAGGGAAACACCATTCCTCCCCCTGCCCCTGATTTTTCATCACTCCAACGTCTCTTCTCCCCTGTCCTAGTCTCAGCTCCCTGTGTTGTCCCCATGCGTTACACTCCAGCTCTCCCAGCCCCTTTGGTGGGGTGACAATGGAGCAGGAGGTCCAGATCTGTGTGAGGTGTTTTTTTTCTACTGCTTCTTGGTCCTTATTCACTCTCCACTGCACCAGTTGTGGATCACCCATGGTCCCTCAGGGCTGTCCTTGCCCTGCCATGGGTCACCTACTTCCAAGAACATCTCCAACCACGCGGTCTCTTTGTCTGTAGCCAAAATGCCTGCAGAAGCTACGAGGTTCCTTAAACTGGGCTTCTCCTTCTCTCTTCATCTTCCAGTCTCTGCAGATTTCTACTAGTTTGGTTGCTTTTTTTTGAAGGACTGGTCACCCGAGGAGCCAGCACACCCATAAGTCATTGCTCTACATGCCATGTTTGTAGTTGCCAGACCAAAACAGCTGAAAAGCTGACATTGATCCCAGATGTGGTGTTTATCTGAACGGCTTCCTGCCCTCCTTCCCCAGCACGCCTCTCCTAAAGACCGTACTGTGATCGCCTATGGTTCGTACCCGACCTCCACCCTCAGAGACTGCAAGGACAGGGAATACCTAAATTAGGTCCAAAGGATGAGCCCTCATTTACAAAGCATTCAGTAAAGTTCATGGGTGCTTCAGGATCCCCGGATGAAAGGTGACTCTAAAATGCAGCCCTAAGAATCCAGGCTGCTCTCGTGTGCCCCGGAAGGAGCGCGGTGACACTGGATCCAAATCCAAAGCGAGTTTTACACTGACAGGACTAAGCCCGAAGGACACAGTATGTGCCAGGAGAACAGTTAGTCACGCACAGAGGGATATTTGCCCACCCAGAGATAAAATCTTCTCCCTTTGTGGACCAAAGATTTGTTTGGCACTGCTTAATGCTGGGGCAGACGTAACCCACACAGTGAGAAAGAGGAGTGAATTTCACAGAATCACAGAATGGTCAGGGTTGGAAGGGACCTCTGGAGATCATCTAGTCCAACCCCCTGCCAGAGCAGGGTCACCTACAGCAGGTTGCAATTTGTCTAAAAAACGTTGCTGTTCCTGGCTATTCCCAGGCACCAGTTTCTCCTCTGTGATGATTAGTGTCCCTGAAGGCCCAGCAGTGAGTGATTAGGGTGATCAGGCTCCTTAAGGTGTATAAATATTTCCATGGAGGTGCTTGTGGCAGGTTGAGGAGTTGCTTGGTTGTGTGAGAGAGAAACAGTCTTTGAAGGTGATGTAGGTACAGCCAGGGTCGCATCCAAATCATCCAGGTGAGACGGGGAGATGGGGTTGGGTTTTTTTTTCATTTAATCTGGTGCTATGCCAGTATTTTTAAGCATAGTGCCGAGCTCTGAGCCAAGTTCAAATCTTAGCCAAATCGAAGCGAATATAAAACAATCTATCCAGAAAAGCTCCTATGCAGATATGCCAATACATCTCAGTGGACTTTGTCTCCTGTTGTGTTAATGAGCTACTCCATTACTTCCAGATATCCCACATTAAGTGAATGTTGTGGTAGAGAACTGCCAGTCGTGGAACTGCAACCTCGGTTTGCTTCCTTGCACAGTTTAATTATGACAGTGCTAATTACTTGGCTGCAAGCTGTTTGTTGGTTAAATCAAATTCAAACAAGCTGTAGCCACACAGGTGTAACGTCTACTAACCCAGTCATCTGTGAAGACCTGCAATTACCTGATCATAGCTCTAGTCCCGTCCTTTTTGCTTGCGCAAACCTGAAGAGGATGGCAAACACCACAAGGAAGGTAATAATTTGTTCTTCTCCCTAACGGAAAGGACAGAACTCACGAGCTCCAGTGAGACACAAGCTTGGCGCTCGGAAAATGCTCTGAAATGGATCATTTGGGGAAAGATTTCTGCAATGGGAGATCAGGTCGTGCACGTATCTACCAGAGATTGCTTTTGATCTTACACTGGGGAAGGGGTATGGACTGGATCACTACTCCAGCTTTCTTAAAGCCCCAAATTCAAGGGATCTTTGTTTTGGGCTGTTCGCTGATCGGGAGCGCTGGGCGGCTGTTAGCACAGTCAGATCAGCATGTGGCTGCAAAAGGAGTCGGCTGGGTATTTTTCACAGGCTCAGACTGCACGGCGGGTAGGTTTACCATGTCTGAGAATGACAAAAAATGTTAAGTGCATCAAATCTGGTAAATGATTATTGGTAATGATTATTGCTTAGCAGCAGAGAGGCAGAGCTGACAAAAATGAGTGAGGAAAGAGTTAAAATCTCAGCTCCAAGTACCAGGATCTATTCACTCCTTACAAAGCCAGGGAAGTTTTGCCAGAGTACTACTAAACAGAAATTTCAACTCCTTTTGCACTTTGTGCAATACCGAGCATCTCGTCCTCTGAGGGTATCTCAATCTGTTTCACTGTTTAAAAATAAATTACTGTAATTTTGCAACATATGTAATGGGGTATGGCATGCTAGGTCAAGGTGCCTGATAGTGTCCCCCATTTCTAGAAAATCTTCTGGATTTTGACTACCGCAACGAGCAAAACTTGTCACTTTGCAAGTTACTAAGCTACTTAATTGCACAAAATAGAACTCTATCAGCTTTTCATGCCAATGAAACACAAAGAAAATGTTCAGAAGTGTGTCACCAGACCTGAAAGAGCTGCTCTGCTTCAGCAGCAACGAGTCTGAAAGGGCTGCTCCCATCGCTGTTCTTGCATGTACAACTCAAAAATAGCCAAAAATCACAGCAGCATCTTCCTAACGTGGCATTTGCACGTAGGCTACAGCTGCAGTGGTTCTTGTGGGCTGGTGGTAGAAGCGAGAGGTCCGTGCAAGGCTGGGTTGGAGTGGATGAGGAGCAGGTCCTCCTGGTGTGATGCTCTGTGCAGGGCTGGGATGTGGCACTGGACGCCTGTCCCCGTGCGTGCGTTCGGGGTCCAGAGGCACCTTTGGTGGCCAACACACTGGCACCCCGGCTGCAGGACACGTCAAGAGGAGGACACAGGAAATGTAGAGGAGGTCAGGCGTAACGTGGATGAAACTGGAGTGCAGTGGGGACAGCGTCTTTGCATGACCCAAAGGGGCTGGTCAGAGAGACTGCGCTAAAGAGGTTTCTTCCTTGGTGCTTCATGTGCTTGTGTGTACCCAAGAAATCAGACTGCTAAGGGAACGGGACTGGCACAGTGCTGTGAACAGACATGAGAAGGACCCGGTAAAAATGGAGTCTGATGCTTGTTGAATAGCATTAATAATCTGGACGGCTTTATTATACAGGATGAAGTACAAGTAACGCTGCCCAGAACAGTACATGGGATTTGTAGATCAATTACCTCTGACAGAGGGGAGGGAGGGAGTATCTGCTTTTTTTCCAAGCGCAGGATTACAGGATCTCAGTTGTGTTTGCCCTTTCCAGGTAAATAATTCTGGCAGGAGGCACATTGCCTGCTGGACTGGCTTGTGCCAGCTGGGGCTCTGCCTCCCTGAATTTATAGCCGAGGTAGCCGACTGCACTGCAAACAGAGTCCTCTTTGCAATAAACTGTTATAAATAACATTGTCTTGGCAGCATTTTCACAATATTGGCTTTGCAGTATTTGGCCTTACATTACAAATAGCAATGACTAGAAACAGACCGAAATGCCTGTTGGTTTGTGTCATGTGGTGGATTCAAAGTGGTTTGAGGAGAGATCAAACTATTTAGAGGTCGAGGAAGTCAAATGTCTGGAAAGCCAAGGAGATGAAGTCTTGCCCTTTGGTATGTTGGGGAAAACAGAGGGTACAAGTGCCTGAGAAACATGCATCTAATTCCCATACGGCCAGCAAGCGAATTTAACCCTTCTGTGCCTCTTTTTCACCCGGTAAAACAGGGACAATTCACAGCACTTCTCTCTTTTGGTGAGGGCTTGAGGGTTAGGAAGTACACACACCATGGGAGGGTTAGTGCTGGCAGGGACCAGCACCGCAGCCTCAGGACGGTTTTGGCCGTGACACTGGGTTTCCTTCCTAATGCAGGACCCTGTAGGTAGGATGCCCTTTCAGAGAGGGAGTCCAGCAGGGTGGTTTGGATTTGGGCTGCAGCAGGGGCAGCCCCGCAGCTGACAGTGCTGGCCTGAAGCAGGGCACGCAGCTGGGGGACACACGGGGTCAGTGCGCTGCTTCCACGGGCATCAGCTCTCACAGCAAAAGTACTCTGGACAACAGACGTTGATATGGCAGACATACATCTGCTGCAATTTCCCAAGGTGGGAATCAGATGGGGCGCTCCGGCCCAGGAGGGGATAAGTTTTACACCTGCGGAGGTGTGTGGGTGACCGGAGTCCTGCTGACCTGCGTCCTCAAAGTATTCTGCGTCTTCCCCCTTCCTCCATCTTACATTTTTGTACTGATGGCAACTAGATGTACTCAACTTCTAGTTTGTCACTCCCAAACCACGGAGTGGAGAGGTGGCGACAACAGCCAGAGGCCAGCCCAGGATGGGCAGAGAGGTAAGATAACTCCCGTATGTTTGGGTTAAGACCATGTGCATTTGCATCTTGCCAATGACAGGACTGAGTGTACCTGGATAAGAGGCAGGAGGATATGACCACAGGTCTGTGTGGTTGGAGTCCATGGCAGTGCTTGCTACAGCTCTTTCTTCTCCCCATCTATGCCAGCTGTTCCTGTGGCTTCCCTTCCAGCTCTGCAGCAGTGCCTCATGTCCTACCCAAATCACTCCAGTGCCTCGTCCTTCATCCTGACAGGCATCCCTGGGCTGGAGGATGCTCAGTTCTGGATTGCCTTCCCATTCTGCACCATGTACTTCATGGCAGTGCTAGGGAACATCACAGTCCTCCTAGTGATTAAGATGGACCCAAGCCTGCACTTGCCTATGTTTTACTTCCTCTCCATGCTGGCTGCCATTGATCTCGTCCTCACCACTTCCATCATGCCCAAGCTCCTGAGCATCTTCTGGTTTCACTCCCACGAGATTGACTTTGGGAGTTGTGTGGTCCAGATGTTCTTCATTCACAGCTTCTCCACAGTGGAGTCCGGAGTCCTGCTCACCATGGCCTTTGACAGATACTTGGCCGTCTGCAGGCCCCTGCACTACTCTGCCATCCTGACTGGCCCCACCACTGCCAAGCTGGGTCTGGCTGCTGCAGTGCGTGGCATCGTCATCATCACCCCTCTGATGTGCATGGTGACCAGCCTGTCCTACTGCGGCCCCCGCGTCATTCACCACTCCTACTGTGAGCACATGTCAGTGGTGAAGCTGGCCTGTGGGGACACCCGGCCCAACAGCCTCTATGGGATCACAGTTGCCACTGTCGTGGTGGGCTTAGACTCCACCCTCATCGCTGTCTCCTACATGCTGATCCTGAGGGAGGTCATAGGTCTCTCCTCCAGAGAGGCTCATCTGAAGTCCTACAGCACCTGTGGCTCCCACATCGGTGTCATCCTGCTCTTCTACATGCCTGGGCTCTTCTGCTCCTACGCTCAGCGCTGGGGCCAGAGGATCCCTGTGCACATCCGCATCCTGATGGCTGACCTCTACCTGCTGGTGCCTCCCATGCTCAATCCCCTCATCTACGGGATGAGGACCAAGCCAATCCGGGAGCGGGTGCTGATCCTGCTCCGGCAGAGAAGGATCCAGCCCAGGTACTGACCCCAGGCCATCACTAATGCCAGCTGCGAAGGAATGGGATTTGGACCAGAGAACAATGGCAGCATGTTTGGGAGCAAAGAAAAAGCTTAAAAATCTGTCTACTGGAAAACTGGGATGATCTCTTCATCATCTTGGCCACACTCTGAAAGCTGGAGACACCATGGAAAATTTGACTGGTGAAACATTATTTTTAGAAAGTGAATTCTACATTCCTGTTCGGAGCGGAAAGATAACTCGTGTTTAACTGTGTCTGTGGTCATCCTCAGATCTGTATCCCCTCACGATTCTCCTCTTCATCTCAGCCCTTGAAAAAAGACTGTTTCCACTTTGGAAACGAAATTCTGTTGATGGATTCACCCCCCCCACGTGCCTTTTCCACCCAGGCTTTAACTCTCCATCTATTCACTTACTAGTTCTTAGCAGCTGCCTGGTCTCGGTGCCTGGCTATGAGGGGGGAGTGTGGGGTGTCTGTGTGCACATTGACACACGCACACTCATCCAGATGTTGGCCTAAACAGCTTTTGTTTTCCTCCCAGTTCTGTCTTAAAACCTTACTGAAGCATTTGCAGCAATCACAAAAACTCAGCTCGCTTGAGAACAGGGTCCACAAGTCACACTGAAACCCTGCAGTGGCACGTAAGGTTTTGTTCCTTTATTAGAAACACCAAAACATCATCAGCCATGAAATGTTGTTCTATTTTTTTTTCCCAAATATTTTAGTGAGGCTCCCTAACTTTCTACGTCGTGTCTCTTCCCTAAGCATGTAGGCACCTGCAATAGGGTTTTGAGAAGCTCCAGTTTTTCATAAGTCTTCACTTGCTTCTGAACTCCTGTGAGATCCTACTCCTGGGGTTTTGGCACTTTAGCAAACTGGCTCTCCTCTTTGGAGACCATGTAATTCTGCACGTGCTGCACTGCATGAGGGGAACACATCACTCCTTCCCCTGAACTAACGCTCGGGTGCGGCGTTGTGTCACAGAGAGCAGGAATTGTTGGCAATAGGGTGCGTAGAGCAGCTGGAGAGTGCAATGGCACAAGTCTCCTTTGCTTTAGGCAGATCTCCTTATGCAATGGACAGGGCCATAAACTGAAAAAATAAAAAAAAAAGCCTGCAGAGAGGGTCACCTCTGATCACCAGAGGCGAGGAGCAGTAGCGTGGATTAAAGCAAAGGAGAACAGGGGCTACACTCCTCTGGTTCTCCTCAGCAAACCTGTACCTAATTTTAACTACGATGGCAGCTCATCTCCTAACACTACGTCCTGACTTACCATCCCAGCTCTCCTTGTGCCTGCACCCTGTGGAAATCAGGGCACAGGAATTCCCTGAGTCTGGTCTCTACTGGAAGTCTGAGGTCCTGCATGGATCCTGCCTGAGCCAGAGAGGAAAGGAGAGCATTGCAAAGAGCTATGGTGGCCACCAAACCCAAGCTGGCAGGTATAAACTCAACTCTTTCAGTGGCTACTGACCCTGCTGCCTTTGGGTGCCCTCTGGACTACACAGTCCACCACCACCAGCCTTGGGAACAGCACAATCTACACAATGCCCAGCAACTAAATGATAATGCAGATCCTCCCGCCTGACTCAGAGACCAGACTCTTCCAACCCAGGTCTCGTAGTCCTGGTGCAAGTTGGGGCTGGAAAGCGCCAGTGCAAGGTGCGCTGCCAGGCAGCAGATTTGTTCCCCAGTCACAGTGTCTGCCTCCACTGCCATTGCCTGATGCTGCCAGGGTAGGATGCATTGCTCCCAGTATCACCCAACCTTCCTCTTCCCTGGGACACCCAACCAGGCTTGGTGCAGATCTTCTCATCCCCTTCAGGGAAGCAGTCCACTGCTTTCAGCAGCCCTGTCACCACACAGTGCCAGCCCTTTTTGGTCAGGCGGTTTTCAATGGCAAACCCTGACTCTGCAGAAGAAGGAGACTTAGACAAAATTATTCTCAATTAGGTCGAAGTGGCCAGAATTGGTCTGCCATGTGATTTCTATCTAGCTGCACACTTTCTGCTGTTGCCTTAGAGGATACAAAGCACGTGTGGGACAGGACATCCCTCCCCTGACTTAGAATCATAGAATCGTCTAGGTTGGAAGGCACCTTTAAGACCACCGAGTCCAACCGTCAACCTAACACTGCAAAGCCCACCGCTAACCCATGTCCCTCAGCACCATGTCTACCTGTCTTTTAAATACCTCCAGGGATGGTGATTCCACCGCTTCCCTGGGCAGCCTGTTCCAATGTTTGATAACCCTTTTGGTGAAGGAAGACTTTCAGCCTCTGATATGATGGAGACAGCCGGGAGCTCCATCTCATGGTCGAACAGACCATGGAAGGAGACCCAGACCTCATTTGCATCTGGAAAGATCCAGCATCTAGAAAAGAGGGAGCTGGCAACGCCAAGGTCAGGGACCCGTGTTTGGAAGGCTGAAGGGTCAAAGGACGAGGAAGAGTTCAAGCTACTGCAAAGGTTATAAGCACTACAGGGGATTGGCAACAACATCTTCTCAATTAAACAAACTGAATTAGGAGGTTAGTCAGTGCATGAAGGGATAGAGTGTACCATCAGCAAATTTGCTGATGACACAAAACTGGGAGGAGTGGCTGACACGCCAGAAGGCTGTGCTGCTTTACGGCGTGAGCTGGACAGGCTGGAGAGTTGGGTGGAGAGGAACCTGATGAAATTCAACAAGGGTAAGTGTAGGGTACTGCATCTGGGGAGGAATAACCCCACGCACCAGTACAGGTTTGGGGCTGACCTCCTGGAGGGCAGCTCTGTGGAAAGGGACCTGGGAGTCCTGGTGGACAACAGGATGCCCACGAGCCAGCAATGTGCCCTGGTGGCCAAGAAGGCCAATGGCATCCTGGGGGGCATCAAGCAGAGCATGGCCAGCAGGTGGAGGGAGGTCATCCTCCCCCTCTGCTCTGCCCTGGGGAGGCCACATCTGGAGCACTGTGTCCGGTTTGGGGCTCCCCGGGTCAAGAAGGACTGGGAACTGCTGGAGAGGGTCCAGCAAAGGGCTGCAAAGATGATGAGGGGATTGGAACATCTCTTCTTATGAGGAAAGGCTGAGGGACGTGGGGCTGTTCAGTCTGGAGAGGAGAAGACTGAGGGGGATCTCCTCAACGCTGATCAGTCCTTCAAGGGAGGTGCCGGGGGATGGGGACAGTCTGTTTCCAGTGGTGCCCAGTGAGAGGACAAGAGGGACCGGGCACAAAGGTGACCATGGGCAGTTCCATCTCCACCTGAGGAGGGCCTTCTCTGCTGTGAGGGCGGCAGAGCAGTGGCAGAGGCTGCCCAGAGAGGTGGGGGAGTCTCCCCCTCTGGAGCCATCCCAAACCCGCCTGGACGCCGTCCTGTGCCACTGCTGGAGGTGCCCCTGCTCTGGCGGGGGTGGGATGGGGGAGCTCCAGAGGGCCCTTCCAGCCCCCACCAGTCTGGGATGCTGGGATTCTGTGATCAGCAAGTCAGCTGCACATGGGCACGTGTATCGACCCATTTCTTGAGCCATGGGAAAGACACACCAGGGATTCCTCTCAGCAAAGTTATAAATGCTTCCGCAGCTAAAAGCTGCTGGGTCAGAGAAGGAGGCAAGACAGCTGGTGGAAGCGGGGCTGGGCAGCATCACTGCCACACGGTCTGGGTGAATGGGGCATACACCTGCTGGTTTCTCTGGACAAATCTGCAGCAGCAAGCCCGGTAGGTCATCCATTGGTGCATGCATTTTAAATAGAAACAGCACAGGAGGATTTGCTGCTGACGTCTTTTTTTTTTTTTTAAACTTAAAAAATATATCCATAAAAAAACATTAAGAGAAAAAAAAAGAGTTTGGAAAAGGCACCGTGACCCTCTCCACTCCCATACTTCTGGACCACATTCTCTACCAAAAAAAAGGACCATGAGTTTTGAAAAAAATCTTGGGCAACTTTGGCCTCTTGCAACAGAATATTCTCAGGCCATCTTGCACGTTGTCATGTCAGGGATTTTGCTTTACAGCTGAATAAATTTAAGGGTAGACTTTATCCCCAGGCATATATCTCTTGTTCTCCTCCATTCTGTTTGCTGCTTTCAGGAACGGGAACGTGTGGGCAGGGGGAGTGGGGAGGGAATGTGCGTGTTTGGGTTTTGAAGGTGTTTCTGCAGTAACTCCATGGACCACCTTCAGAAGTCTTACAGAACAGATAGGGACAAAACCAGATCGCATTTGGCAGCCTTGTCAATGGAAGGGTCATCCCTAACAGATCTTTGTCCTGCTTGGTCTTCTGCAAAAACGGAGCATCAGTCTCCTTGGGCACTGTAGCGCTGTTTTCATCAGTGCATTACTATCTTTGCTATTGGAGAAGTTTTCTTTAAGCCTAGACTGAATTTCTCCTACTCTTTCTGGGATTTAGACCCCTGATTTGGCCTTTCAGAGGACATGTAGGACAATTATTCCCTTCCACTTTACCATAGCCTTTAACATGTTTCAAGGCTCTTCTCAAGATCATACCCCAGCTGAGCCCTCAGCTCTCCAGCCAAGCTTGATCCTCATTTCTGAACTCCCTCTAGTTTGCCATTATTTTCCATAAAGTGCCTGCCACGGTGCACTTCAGTCTGCAGACCGCCCTGCAATCCTTTGCCCCTGCCCTTCATGTTCATCCTACCTGAGGGTGTTCCGTTGAAAAAGCAACTCTTAGAGTATGATTTGCTGAGAAACTTTACTTTAACTTGCTGACATGTTCTATAAATGACAAGAAAGAAAGCAAAAAGATTTACCTGGGAAGATCTACCCTTGATAATGTGATACTTGCTGGACATGTTATACTCGGCCTGGAAAGTACTGCTGGAAAACAGCAACTACTCTGGCTGAGAGAGGGGTTGCATCCCTGGGAAACAGAAACCCTGATGCCTCTCCTTCGCGAGGTGAAGGTGATGTGGGCAACTGGACCTCAAAAGTGTGTCAGTATGGAAACCACACATAAAGTGGAGCTCTTCGAAGGCTGGTCTTGGGCAAACTGTCATGCATCATCCAAGACCCCTTTGTGAGACCTTGACTGTTTGACTCAAACCAGGTACGGCCAAGAAAGGTTCTTTAAAGGAAGGTGTAAAGAGGAAAACCGATTGTTCAAGTAGGAGCTGAGCTCTGATCTCGTGAAAGGAGATAAAGGAGCAGGGACTCTTTTACTCAGCAAATGTCATGTTGGGTTGCGTGGCTTTAGACACACTGGGGTGCAAATGCCAGGGAGGGAAAAGTGTAATCAGATTTAATTTCGGAGGTGATATAAACTGTATGGGAACACACTGAGAGAGGAAGGTGGAGGTAATTTCCCAGCTGATGGATCAGGGTGGAGGGTTGGATCTGTCTTCCAGCAGATACATGAAAAGCAAAATACACAAGAATGCTGACAATCAGTTTTCCTGGGTAAGATAAGCTGTCACATCTAAAGCAACAGGCACTTTTCAGCTCCATCTTTCTAGATACAGAGCAAGACAAATGGGAGACAAAGATGGGAAATCAAATAGTCGGTGCTGATGGAGGGGTTAAAAATTGTCCTGAAGAACTTCCATCATCTGAGGTTTACTCACTTCCACATCTCATGGTGGCAGGTGGAAGTAGAACAAGGATTCAACTAACTCTTCTCTGACGGTTTTGATGTAGGAACTACGGGTCCTCAAATGACAGTAGCAAATGTCAGGCTCACAAGAAAGGGAAGGGGTTATTTCGCAAAAGGTGCCATCAGTTTGTGAAACTCCTTGCTAAAAGACAGTGTGGGTGTTAAGATGTTGCACAGAAGAGGCTAGATGGGTTTCTGGGGTGGGGTTAATTAAAATGGAAAAACCACATCCAGTCCAGGAAGTCCCTCAGCTTCAAATTGTTGGAAGCTGGGAAAGCAGCAGGAGAAGTGTCATGGTATGTTTTCTTTCTCATATTCTTCCTTAAGGGTCTGCTTTTGATGCTGGACATAGGATCTGGGGCTGGATGGACCTTTGGTGTCACCCAAGGTATGGCCGTCCTTCTGTGCCTGGGGTGTCCTCACTCAGGCTCCTGCAGTGACCACCATGCCCCACTCACGTCCCACCAACACCTCACTGTCGGAGCTGCACCTGACGGGCATCCCGGGGCTGCAGCACCTGCACCACTGGATCTCCATTCCCTTCTGCATCATGTACCTCATCGCACTGGCTGGGAACAGCACCCTCCTGTGCGTGATAAAGGCTGATCCCAGCCTGCACCTGCCCATGTTCCTCTTCCTGTCCATGCTGGCTGTCATTGACCTGGTGATGTCCACCTCCATCACCCCAAAAATGCTGGGCATCTTCTGGTTTCACTCCACCGCCATCAGCCTGGATGCTTGCCTTACCCAGATGTACTTTGTTCACGCTTTCTCCGTGATGGAGTCGGGGGTGTTGGTGGCAATGGCCTTTGACCGCTACGTGGCCATTTGCAATCCACTGCGGTACTTGTCCATCCTGACCAGCCCCATTGTGGCTGTCATTGGCTTGGCTAACTTACTCAGGGCTGTGGTTTTCATGAGCCCCCTCACCTTCCAGGTTCGCCGCCTGCCTCTCTGCAGCCCGGCAGTTGTGGACCACTCATACTGCGAGCACATGGCCGTGCTCAAACTGGCCTGTGGGGATGCTGCCTTCAGCAACACCTACAGCCTCTCTGTCTCCACCTACGTGGGCAGCTTTGACTCGCTGCTCATTGCTCTCTCATACACGCTCATCCTCCGAGCTGTGCTCAGCCTCTCCTCCTTGCAAGCCCGCAAAAAAGCTTTTAGCACCTGCGGCTCACACCTCTGCATCATGGCCCTCTTCTATGTCCCTGGGCTGCTCTCCATGTACATGGAAAGGTACCACCAGGATCTACCACCCCATGTCCAGGTCCTGTTGGCTGATGTCTACCTCCTCATCCCACCGGCATTCAACCCCCTGATCTATGGCATCAGGACAAAGCAGATTTGTGATGGAGCACGCAGGGTGATCTCTTGGAGGAGACCGGCAGCAGGAGGGATTGGGCCTGGCCTTCAGGCCACAGGGCTGGGACCCGTGAAGACCAAGTCCATTCCCTAGAATGGCCAAAACCTCTGCTGGACCGTGGTGTGGCTCTCAGTGTATGTTCAGAGCTGCAGGTGCCCCAGGAATTGTTGGTACCCACTGAACTCGGGGCAGCACCACGGGCTTCAGCTGGTTGTTCTCCTGCCTGTCCCTAGCACAAGGCAATGACCTTGGCACGGCACCTCTGGGTGGTCCAGTTCCCTCAGACCTCATAAGAACTGCAGCCACCGCCTGATCTTGTTCTGGCAAAATGACCCAGTGCAGCTGAACCACAGAAAATAGCTGTTTCCTTAACTTATCGCTTTATGTGCAGCAGAGCTGTGCCAAGAGAGGTAAGGGACATGGGATCACAGGACCATGGGGTAACTCAGGCTGCAAGGGGCCTCAGGAGGTCTACAGAACCTCCTGCTCAAAGCACGGTCACCTACGAGGTTGCTGAGAACATCCCCTCCCTCTCAGCGTAGGTCTGTCAGCCCTGGGGAGCAGGTACCCACACACAGTCACCACCGTCCTGACTGCACAACCACAGCAGATGCTTTATCTGTCCCTCACCGAAGTTAATCACCTGAACACCTCTCTGAGTCCCTCCCTTCCCCACCCCTACAGCAGGGCTGCCCCAGAGCATCCAGTGGCTGTCTCCTTGATGACTTCTTCATGCTCTAACAGGTAAAATCACCCCAGTGGAAGTGGTGGTTGGTCCCTCTGCACTGGAGAAGTGCCGTGGAGGCCAGCGCAGACAGCTGAGGTGCCCGCTGGTCTCTGGGCGTTGATGCACCTCTGCCCTGCACAGGGGCAGGAGGCTCCCGTTGCTCTGCCAGCCCTCTCCATGCACTGTGGAACTGGTTTTGCCTGGGATAGAGTTAGTTTTCTTCGTAGCAGCTTGCATGGGGCTATATTTTGGATTTGTGATGAAAGCAGTGTTGATGAGAACACACTGATGTTTTAGCTACTGCTGAGCAAGGCTTGCACAGCATCAGGAGACCTTTTCTGCTCCTCACCCTCCCCTCCCCCCCACCAGCAAGTAGCCTTGGGGTGCACGAGGAGCTGGGAGGGGACAGAGCCAGGACAGCTGACCCCCATTGACCGAAGGGATATCCCAAACCGTAGGGTGTCACACTTAGCCATAAAAACTGGGCGGGGGGAGGATCTCCAGGGCTGCCGTTGCTCGGGGACTGGCTGGATAACATTCGGTTGGTGCAGAACAATTATATTTTTGGCATCACTTCTTTGTCTGCGTTTTGTTTTCTACTGACATTGTTGGTCTCTTTTTTTTTTTTTTTTTTCATTTTTATTACTAAACTGTCTTTATCGCAACTCATGAGTTTTCACAGTTTTACTCTTCTGATTCTCTCCCCCATCCCCCCGGGGAGCAGAGGAGGGGTGAGCGAGCGGCTGTGTGGGGCTGAGCTGCCTACCGGGGTTAAACCACAACAGCCACGGATGCCATCCTCCTGCGGGGCTCTGTAGCAGGAACGCTGGTCGGTGCTGGGTGCCAAGGCTGTTGGGTTGTGTGATCAAAGGCTCGCCTCCATAAACCCGAAGGAGCAGAGGAATGTGGCAGGCAGGAGAACCCCAATGTCCCCCTCAGAGGCAGCAGAGCCCGCAGGCCCGCTGCTCCCTAGGCTGTCCCAGGAGGATGTTCAGCCCACGGCCAGGTGTGAGACCTCCAAGTTAGTTCATGGTGATGGGTCTCCCTCCTCACGAACTCCCTGCCTACAGAGCAGGGGGACAATCAGACCATGTTGGGACTTTGCGGTGCTTGTAATGGGATGTTTAGGGGAGAAACCAAAGGGAATGGGGAGGGTCAGGGTGGATGGGGGGCAAACGAGTGTGGGAAAACAGAGGGATAAGAGGATGAAAGGGTCCAGTCGCATGTAAACAGGCTGTTGGTCAACGTGCTTGTCTCTCCACGCCTGGTGCCTGATCAGCACAGCCTGTCCTGTCTTCTCATTAAACTCCATTTCTAACAACATCCCTGAGTGAGGGTCCCCTAATCTGTGTGAGCACCGAGGGCTGAGTACCAACCGCTGGAGTGGAGACCATGGACCATAGGGGCCCACGAGCCAGCAACTGGAGAGACTGGGGTATGTACATCACTGTGCAATCACCAGCAAACATCAAGCAGGACCTGCCAGAGAGTAAGCTGAGATTTGGGAACCAGGTATGAGCGAGGCTGTAAGTCTGGGCTGGATGGTGGAGAGACCAGAGGGCTTGAGTTGCTACTGGGGGAACCAGGAGGGTCTGAAGTACACTACTGCAGAGACCATGAGGTCAGCTACTGGCGATGCCGTAGGACTCAGCCAGCTACTGGAGAGACCTCTTCGCCTGTGTGTATGTGCATGAGGCAACTGGGGAGACCAGGGATCCAGGGCCAGATACTGTGTAGACTCAATGTCTAAGCACAGCTACTTAGAGGGATCCATATTATATACATGTATATACAATTGTATATATATACAATGTCCTCTAAAGGTATTCATCATAACCAGCCAGAGAGGAGCACAAGATCAGGCCGTTGATGCTGTTCGTGTGTGTGTTTTCAGTCTGTGTTGACTTGTGTGGCTGACGGGTCTCCACTTGCAAACAACCTGGGGCAGGGTCCGTGTTGGCTCCCTGAGGTCCAGATCAGCAGCCAGGAATCTCCTGGGTGCAAAAGCAATAAACACACAGACATGTATGACATGACGTGTGCCAAAGTGTGTGAGAAGTGTGGGGGACCTCCCTTGGGAAGAAAGTCTTGCTTTGGGTGTTCTGAAACCTTGTGATCTGCCACTGAGTGGGAAGAAAGTCTTGCTTTGGGTGTTCCGAAACCTTGTGATCTGCCACATATCAACCAGAGACGTGAACTCCAAGCAAAACAGCCTAAATCTAAGAGTTTTTCTTGAAAGCATGCTCCCTACGTGCAGTCCAACACTGTATCCCTGCCCTGGCGCATGACCTGACCACTGAAGACTTTCCCTCTTCTCGATGAGACACAGTGCCATTTTGTGTGTCTGGAAAGGAGAAACTGACATCCAACACGCAGAGATACCTGCAGGGTGGAGGGGCAGGTGCGTTTCTGGCTGGCTGGGTTTGTTCAGGTGTGGAGAAGACATCAGTCCCTGGAGGGAGGAGAGGCCAAGAAAATTGTGTACATAAGACCACGGCAGTAGAGATAATACTGAGTCCACATGGAGCTGAGCGATGGATGGTAGAAACGCCTTGTCCTGAACAGGCTCTCAGCGGTAGCTCTTATGGGCTGCTTTGAGGTGGAAGCTCTGACAGACTGAAGCATCCCAAATGTCAGGGCTGATGCACCCATCCTACATCAGGTCTGTGTCTCCCAGACATGCTCCCAGGCCCTCCAGGGCAGCTGGATGGTTGGAGCAGAGTTCATGGGACAAGGCAGCTCACATGGGAACAGAGGATGTGTTGGAGGCTTCATGCCCATGTCACACCCTGAGCGCACACACACATTCTTCTGGGAAAGTGCTGTGTTGGAGAAAGGACACAGGGGCTGTGAAGAAAGTGCTCTTATGGCAGGGAACGCATCTGCAGAACAAAACCCCCACTTTAGGAAAACCTCCCCTTTCTGACAAAATCTCTAGGAATGATATTCCCTCTACATCACAAATGACTGTGTCTTCATCTCCTCCCTCATCTCACGCGCCCCTCATTGCTGAGCCCCTGTGCTGAACAAATCCTGTGCTGTTCACCCAGATTTTAGGGTGGCAAGAAGCATTGAGAGTGGAGACAGGACAAGGCAGAAGAGGTTCTCGGTGGGACAGAGCTGGGATGGAAGCTCTCTGGGACAGTCCCGCCTCTTCCCGTAGTGCTGCGTTTGTATGGCCCTGGCAGAGACCAGTCACCGCAGGAAAACGAGTGTACCTGCTTGCCTTATACCAGGTAGGACAACTTTATATGGATGACAGGAAAATAAAGGATGAGCTCCACTTTAGAGTGATGTTCCTCTTGTACTTCTGCTTACACATAGGTTCTCATCTGCACTTGCCCCATAATCTTTTTTTGGAAAATAAGCTGAAAAATTAGGGAAAATTAGGAATTTATTCCCTAATGAGCTGTCATTCTGCCAATGACTCCTAAAGGCAGGCCTCACACCTGCTGGAGGCTCACCATCATGTGTGGTTTCCTTATGCATGATCAGAAGGCATCGTTCCTCAGCTGCGTACTGCGTGGTGCAGCCAAGGCTCAGGACCTGCTGTGAGATCCCACCTCCCTGTGTGAATTCTTGCACAAACTCCTTTCAGGGAGATATCAGGGTTTGCTGTAATGGTTCTGAGTGGAGAGAAGAGTTCCACTGGGTTTTCAACCCAGAGTTTCCAAGCCATCTTGCTCTCTCTGGCTAAACCAAAGGGATTTTTCCCCACCTCAGATGGAGTTAATTTACATTTTGTGCATTGGTCTCATGGGCAGCCGGCAGGCTCTGGAGACTGCCATAACCCTGAGACTCCAACGGTATGACACTATGAGGGAGAGCTAATAAAAGAAGCTGAAGCAGTCTTGAAAATTTCCATCTCCTCATAGGACAGACAACCTAATCTCTGCGTCCTCAATCGGCTGTCCCTTAGGGTATTTCCAGAGGATGGATTAATACCCCAGCGTTGCTGCACTCGGAGATACACAGAGATGTTCTGCTGCAGCCCTACAGGTGACAGTCCTACAGGTGAGACAGATACCTGTGCTTATCCTTGTCGGCAGACCAGGATAAGAAGCCTTTGCTCAGGCTGCAAAGCTCATCCGTGCTGTTTTTCCATCTCCCAGGGCAAGAAGTCCCAGTGGTCAGGGTTCTTCAGTACTGCTGCAATACTGATAACACTGCTGTGCCAGGCACTGGCTGCAGAAAAGAGCTTCTGGAAGCAAATATGCTCTTGCCTTGGATGTAGGCACCTGGGGATGTGGCTCTGGGTTCAGACACACGTACGTGCCTGGAGGTAGTTGTCTACACATGCTTGTGTGCATGAGTGCTTGGTGTCTAAGCACTGAGTACAGCCAGTGGAGATCCAGCCCTTATGGCCAGCGGATCCTGGAGAGCACCTCAGCTCACTTAGGGCAGAGACACACGTTTAGGGAGTCAGTTGCTCTGTGGACTCCATGCTCGAGCTCATCTCTGACTGCAACATGGTCTCAGACCCTCAGGGCGTCATTCCGCTTGCTCTTACTTGGATGCTACAGCCACTTGAGATGCCTCCAGGTACCCAAGGCATCCATGTGGGAGAGGCAGACCATCACCCAGGGTCTGCAGGGACCTGCACCCTGCTGGGTGTAAAGGAGATAGAGGCCAAGTGGGACACACCTCGGGGGTCTCAGAGGGCTCTAGGTGCCCATGTTTAGGCAGCTGAACCATGCCCTGAGTCTTTGCGGGGGGACCTTCTTGTAGACCCTGGGATCCGTTGTGTTAAGCCCATCCCAGGGTGCGCAGCTCTGCTTTGCAGCAGGGGCTGGTCCGAAGGCTGGTTGGTGTCACGGGCGGTATGTGGGTCTGCTCAGGAGCACGGGTGGGTGAGGCAGCCACGGGTCACCCTCACTGCTCAAATCTGGAGTCCCACCTGACTCCTGCAGCTACTGGTTACCAGGATGCAGAGGGTCAGTGCAGGGCAATTACGTGCAGTGCTACAGCCTCTAAAATGTCCTGATTTGCAGACATTTAGGCCAGAAGGTAAGTGCTTCTGTCCTGACCAGTCTTTTCAGCCAGAAGCTCCTGCAGCAACCCCAAACCTGGGGCTAAGCCACAGTCTCTATTGTAAAACTTCAAGTGTTGTGTTTCCTTAGTGTCTCCTAATGTCTTCTCTATTTCTATTCTGAACTTGTCTAGCTTCTGCTTCTCCCTACTGCCACACTGGCCACGTCTAATGTTAAATTTTGTCCTAAATGATCCTTTAGCGGGATTGTACGTGGGTGAATTTTACTCCTTTGTCACTAACATGGGTATTGCCAACCACAAGCCACCCCACAGCTTGCTGCTTGCTAAAAAGCTACTGGTGGATGATCGTCCAGGCGGTTTCTCTTAACAGCCACAGATCTGGCATGGTTGTCACCTGCCTGGTCTTTGCCACTGCGTGAGGAGAAGCAGCAGAAGCAGTAGCAAAGTTCTGGCACAAATGTATGTGCAGATTCTGCCCACCATACTCAGACTCTTCCTCTTGTCCCCGAGTTTCTCTATTACCTTCAAGCTTCTCTGACAGAATAAAACCTCAGAAATCATTATTTTCCTTTGACTACCACCTGGTTTTGCAGGCTTCTCTCACAGGTGAATGACAGAATGAAGACAGAGCAGCAAAAAGCGTTTTCATAATCATGCCTGATGTCCCTGAGCACTTTCTGAGACCACTTTTTGCGCTACGAATTTGGAGGAACTTCCTATATTGAGCCCATTGCAGGGAAGCCAGGACTGCTCAGGCAGAAGTGCTGTCTGAGGGAAGCTGGATGCTGACCTGTTTCTCTCCTCTTGCAGCTTATTTCAAGATGTAAGCTGAGCAGTGGTGAGCAACCAACAAAGAAATAAGCCTTTCACAAGCAACGGACTGTAAAAGTCCCTTGGTTATCCCAGTGGCACAACTTGAAATATGAACTTCTTCACCTTGTAGGAATTTTCAAGCCATAACATCCACATTTATTCATTATTTCTGATCCATTCCACCTACCTGGTCATGTTATGCTGTTGTGCTTCCGTCTCACACATCCAAGTAACGATGTGGATTCCTGATTTGGCTCTTGCACTGAGGCAGAGTCCCCACCTTATACCCCTTAGCTCTGGACGTCTCAGGGCTCAAAACTTGGCACTTTTTTTTAAACACAAAAGCAAGATTCTCCTGCATGGCTTCTGAACCCTTCGACCACCCCAACAGCTCTTTCGTCCTTTTGGGTGTCCCCAGCCTGGAAGCTTTCCCCACTTGCTTGGGCATCCTTTTCTGCTCAGGCTATATCATCACCTTGGTAGGAAATGGTGTAGTTTTGCTTGTCATTGGGCTGGACAACTCCCTGCGTGACCCCATCCATTGCTTCCTGGCCATGCTGGCCATCATCGATGTGGTGATGGTGACATCCGTTGTCCCCAAGATGCTGAGCATATTCTGGCTGAAGTCTATGGAGATTGGTTACATGGCCTGTTTTGTTCAGATGTTCCTTGTTCACTCCACAACGTCACTGGAGTCGGGAGTGCTCCTGGCCATGGCTGTTGATCGTTACATTGCAATTTGTCACCCCCTCAGGTACCAAGCCATCTTGAATCGCCAAACAATTGCCCAAATAGGCCTGGCCATTGTGGTGAGAGCTCTCCTTTTCATGGTCCCCTTGACAGGGATGGTGACCAACCTTCCCTATTGCCGTTCCCGTGTGGTTCCCCATTTGTACTGTGAGCACATGGCCGTGGCGAAGCTGGCATGCACCGACCCCAGACCCAGCAGGCTTTACAGTGTGGCTGGGTCCTCTCTCATAGTAGGGATGGACATGGCTTTCATTGCTGCGTCCTATGGGATGATCCTTAAAACTGTCCTGGGGAAGAAATCATGCTGGAAGGCCTTCAGCACCTGCGGGTGCCATATCTGCGTGCTGCTGCTGTATTATATCCCTGGGATGGTCTCCATATACGCACAGCAGTTCGGCAGCGGTGTATCCGTGCAAGCACAGGTTCTGCTGGCTGATCTCTATCTGACCCTCCCCACCATGCTCAACCCCATCGTTTACAGCGTAAGGACCAAGCAGATCCGTCAGGCAGTGCTCAGAATGCTGTTTTCCAGGAAGGTTCGTGCCTGACGCAGTAGTCAGTGGTTTTCCAGCTGTATTCAGCTATGCAAAGACAACACGAATTTCATTCCCATTGAGTGCATGCGGTGAACAGAAGCAATGAGGGGAGAGGGGAGGACTCACTGGCTTAAATGATGATACGAGACCCTGCTCTGTGATGAGAGTTTTTGGGACTAGGATCATTAGCAAATACCAGAGTCCTATTTCCCTTCCTCCTTTCCAGGTGATACAGAGAAGTAAGCCACCACCTTTGAGTTTTGAGATGTTCCTGATGCCATGAACGTCTCTGATAATTTAAAGCAACTTTTCAGGGCTCGGTATATTTGTGTAAATACACAGATTCTATTCCAAATGAGGAAATTTCTTCTATGCTGTCTTCTTTAGTCCCTGCTGGACCATCAGGGCTAGCAATAGGAGACTGTCACACACTGCAGGTGCCATAGCCACAGAGGCTCTCCTCCTTGGGCCTCTATTGCACAAAAGGCTGACCCTCACTGAGCACAGACCAGCTTTCCTGGGTTTCTGGGTCATGATGGAAACTGAACGTCTTCAAAACTGATCTCCTCGAAGCATTCTGGCCATCCAACAGTTCACACCAGCTGGGTGAGGAAACCAAAGTGGGAAGATGCACAATGGTGCTTATCACTGTATCTAGGTGTCCACACCTTGTAACGGTGGAAATAAACACTGACTCTGCTTGGGGATACTTACCAATCTTGTGTCTGCTTGATGTCATGACCATAAGTCCATGAATAGATAAATCTAGCATGTCTTGCAGGCCTGAATCATAGAATAATAGAATCATAGAATGGTTTAGGTTGGAAGGGACCTTAAAGATCATCGAGTTCCACCCCCCCTGCCATGGGCAGGGACACCTCCCACTAGACCAGGTTGCCCAAGGCCACGTCCAGCCTGGCCTTCAACACCTCCAGGGATGGGGCCTCACCGACCTCTCTGGGAGACCTCTTCCAGTGCTTCACCACCCTTAAACCTGCCCTCTTCCAGTTTAAAGCCATTCCCCCTCGTCCTGTCACTCCATGCCCCAGTAAAAAGGTCCTCTCCAGCTCTCCTGGAGCCCCTTTAGGCACTGGAAGGCGGCAATAAGATCTCCCCAGAGCCTTTTCTTCTCCAGGCTGAACAGCCCCA
>NW_009649728.1:209252-210398 GCF_000708025.1 Charadrius vociferus | reverse complement strand
CTCTGTATTCCTCCCAGGCTACCTGCCCCTGTTTCCACTCCCTATAGGCCTCCTTTTTTCTTTTGGTCATGTCCAGGAGCTCCTTGTTCATCCACACAGGCCTCCTGGCTTTTCTGCCTGCCTTCCTCTTTGTAGGGATGCATCGCTCCTGAGCTTGGAGGAGGTGATCCTTGAATATTGAATATTGACCAACTTTCTTGGGCCCCTCTTCCCTCTAACACTTCATCCCACGGCACCATACCAAGCAGCTTCTTCAAGAGGCCAAAGTCAGCTCTCCTAAAGTCCAGGGAGGTCAGCCTGCTGCGCACCTTCCTCGCTGCCTCGAGGATCTCAAACTCAACCATTTCATGGTCACTACAGCCCAGGCTGCCCTTGAGTTTGACACTGTCTATCAGTCCCTCATTGTTGGTAAGAACAAGGTCCAGCATGGCTCCTTTCCTCGTTGGTTCCTCAACCACTTGGAGAAGGAAGTTGTCCTCAATGCAATCCAAGAACCTCCTGGATTGCCTATGCCTGGCTTCCAACAGATGTCAGGGTGGTTGAAGTCACCCATGAGGACCAGGGTCTGTGAACGTGATGCCGCCCCTATCTCTCTATAGAGGGCTTCATCCACTTGCTCTTGTTGGTCAGGTGGCCTGTAGCAGACCCCCACTGAAGGACAGCATGCTATAGGTCTGAGTATCTACTCTTGCTGTCAGTAGACCAGTTGCATCCCAGACTTTTCTGAGCCCCCTCTGAGCCATGCAGTTATGTCCAACCAGGATTCACAGGCTCTGTCTGGGGGTTGCAGCACCTGACCATGCTGAGACCTCCCCAGGTGCAAGAGCCCTCCTGTTCTGGAAGCTGGGATCCCCCTGGGAACGACCCAGACAGGTCAGATCCCCCAGAAATGACAGGTTTTTTCTGGAAGTTGCAGGCACAAGGAGCCGATCTGCGGCTCTACAGCTTAGCATCAGCAGATGGGAAGTCCAGCTCTGACCTGGGATAAGGAGATAATCTGCAGGCATTATTTTGAACTGATACTGGAGGCTTGCTGGGAGAGGTGCAGTTCCTGTGAACATGACGATACACATCAACAGCAACTATCCAAAGTGCCAACACCCACAACTCGTATCCCTATAGTTTGCCTTTCTTCAGCACTAAGAG
>NW_009649728.1:198706-209237 GCF_000708025.1 Charadrius vociferus | reverse complement strand
CACCCACAAGGGTTCCTGCTCCTCAGAAATGGAGGATGCTCAGGTAGCAGAGTGGTGCTCTACACCCACTCTGCAGAGATGCTCCTCCTGGGGCCAGGCTGGCGTCTTCTGAGACGCAGTAACACCTAAAGCACAAAGAGCTGGTGCTTCGGGACAAAAGCAGCAGGCTGGTGAGCATTTGCCCAGGGTGTTTTGCCAGGGTTATGTGACAGTTCCCATTAGGACGTTTAAGATAAGGGAGTAATGAAATGGAGCGAATTCAGTAGAGGTGGATGGCTGTGTCTCAGAGGTGATCATGGTCCTCTGCTTGGGGGGAGGAAGTTCCATTCAGAGAGAAGAGCCATGACCCAATTGGGCCTGATGCTGGAGGACGAGCAGAGGGATGAAGTTGGGGGACTGTCTCTGTTAGCACAAGGATTCAGAAGGAAAGCATAGAGAGATGGGATGTTTCCTCTGATAGCAAGGGACAACTGTCACCCTTCTGAGATACATTCAGGACAAAGGTCCACATGGTCACCACCATCTCCCTTACAGTTGTGGCAATGAAAGAGTTAGCTGCAGCATAATTCTTCCGACCTATTTCAGATATCAGTTTTAGGTTGGGATGAATACTGCCCTAAAAATCACTGGTCTTCCCCCTGGATATGAAGGCAATCTGGAGGACTAGCTCCATCCATAGACCGACACCATGTCTACAGCTGCCACCTCTGTTTGTTCAGCTGAGTGCCACCCAAAATGTTCTGTTTAGTCCTCATTTCTACATTAATTGAAGAATTAAACTCAGTGAAACGCATTCAATTTCAAAACTGGTTTGAAAGTGTCATTCCCCATATCAAAAATATTTTTTCCTGTCTCTGTGGTGTTAATCCGACTTTCTGCTGCACCCTTCCCTGACCTCTTGAAAAATTAAAAAAAAAAAAAGACAGTTGACAATGTTTCTGCTACCTTGCATTTGCATTTTTTTGCTGTACGTAATTTGCACATTTCAGCCACATGCTGCCTGGGGCTTGCGGAGGGGGTCTGGTGGGGGCAAGGGCAGCTCATGCCATGGCATGGAGACTTCCTGCTACCGGCTCAGAAATGAACCTGCGCTTGCTTCGCTCCAGGAGAAACACAAAGAAGGTCTATTGTTCTGCTGGAAACAACTAGCACAGCCTATTCCTGCCTGGCTTGGTCATCTCCCATCACCTGCCATTTGTAAAATAAATTAGATGTAATAGAATTGATGTGGGACTAAGGCTGTTACCGTCCAGCCCCTTGCTGCGGTTGTTACAGAAGATGCCTGGAGATGACTTGTGCTCTTGGGAATCTCCATCCAGGAGAGTCCCGTCGGCATTGCCTGCGGTGATTTATGCACAGGTTTATCCTCTGCCCTCACGAAGAGGAGATGTTTCTTTCTCGTGAGCATCCCCGAGGGCGGCAGCTGCCTGCAGGCAGAGAGCGAGGTGGGTGGCTGTATGGCAGGACCGGTATGACTCAGGGCACGGCAGGCGGCTCCGGGTGCCTGAGGTGGTGGGACCTCAGCATCTCTGTATGCGTTCACAATGTCAGTCAGTTGTTAGGAAAAAAAAAAAAAAGGGAATTGTTGTAAATTTTTTTTAAAAAAGTAGTTTTTCAACATTTTAAAGTTTCTTATTAAATGAAACTGCAGACCCAAGGCTGCAGAACTCTGATTTTTTTAAGTATTTTTTAGGTAAAAATAGGACTTGAATTTAAAAAAGTAAACAAATGAATACGAAAACTTTTAACCAAAACCAGAAATTGTTTACTGCAAAAGAGTCGGCTTGTTTCTGTTTGTATAAATTAATCAATAATTAGCTAAATACACATTTTCTGCGAAACAAACTGAATTTTCAACAGTGGATAATGTTCTTAATCCCTTGCATACAACAGCAGGTATCTGAATAGAAAGCCGCAGGCACGCAGCCGGGGGTTCTCGCCGACAGGCAGAATTTGACGAAATAGGTTGGACCGTGTCACCCGCGGTGCGGCTCGGGATGGGGCGGAGAGGCGAAGGAGGCAGGCGGACCCTTGGCCCGGCATCCGACCCGGCTGGGGAACAAAGCACTGTTTTGGGGAGGTATCCTGCATCCGTGGGGCAGTTTGTGGAGGAGGAGCGAGCGCCCCAGCGCACACCCTGGACCAGCGACGCGCTCATCGCTCGGGGCACGGCTTGGGGCTGGAGGTGAACAGGAGCCTTTGAGGTGGACGGGTGTCCTAAACGCTGCTCTCACAGCCAGGCCAGGCAGCACCCGCCTTTGTGCCCCCTCCTCAAATAACCTCGTTTGATTTCCATGGGAAAGTAAGTCTGGCGCGTGTGCTACGCTGCAGAGGGCAATGCCGCGCTGCCACCGCGGTGTCTGCGGTGAGGGGGAAAGGGGCGCAAGGGGCGAGGAGGGGAGAGCTCAGTCTGGAAGACGCGGCAAAGCAGGCGTGAAATGTGACAGGAGAGCGCAGAGCCCCTTCCTTCAATCAAAGGGTTCTGCGTCCAGCACTAATTAACTGTGAGGAGCAAGGCGGAATTAAACTGCAGGTGCCTAGGAACCGGTGGTGCGGATCTAAATGCATTTCAGCCTGCAGTACTGATTTTTATTTTATTGAGGTTCCATTTTCCCAAAGCTGGGGGAACTTAAAGGCAGAGAATTTAGACAAGGAAACTGCAGAGACAGACAGGAGATGTCTGGAACAAGCTCAGCTAATGGCCAAGGCTGGAAAGGACAGCTGTGGTTAGGAAAGTGAACGGAGCACTGAGAGCCTCAGCTAAAGCACTGTGGACAAAGAGAAATGGGGACCTGGTCAGGATCTGATGGGAGTTAGAAACTGCTGATTAGAGAAATCAGATAAAAGCAGGCAAAGGCGTCTGCCCCTGGCATGGACAAGAGAGGTCCATGCCTACCGGAGAGAAAAGCAACCAGAGAACTTTTTTTTTTAATGTAATTTAATTGATTGGTAGCTGAGAGGATGTTAAATAGCTTTGGCTAAGAACAGAAAACAAATACGGCAGCAGGTCTGGGTAATTTGCACGAGAGAAAAAGCATGTCTGAGTTGGCCAAGGAGGTCCTTGGCCTGTTCTGCCAAACTTTTATGAGTCCTGGCATGCTGTGGTGACTGCAGACACTTCCTCAGGCCATTACTTTAGCAAGAAAGTAAGATGATGTGATTAGCTGCAGATTGCTTAGCCTGACGTCAATACCCAGCAGAACGCCCAAGAAGTTAACAGGAGATTTGGTCAATAAAGAATTAAAGGATTGGGATCAAATTAAATTATGGCAATCAACGTGGCTTTGCAGGAAACAGCTCTTGTCAAACAAACCTGATTTCATTTTCTGATGAGATTGCAAGTTTAGTTAATCAATGTGTGCATGTGTGTGTGTTTGAGTAGAGTACACAGAATTATCTCGAAGAAATGTGCCTCCACCACACTGCTCTCAGGTGAGGAGCTGACACAACGCAATGTCCGTGAACCATCAGCAAAGTGGATGAAGAACGGGATGATTAAGACACCTCAAGATGGAGCTGTCAGAATCATCATCGCAAAAACCTTGTGTTTCTGCAGGGGGGCCATGGTGGCTGGCTCTAGACGAGAAGTTATCCTGTACGACTGTCATCAGTTGTCCCAAAATCAGCACAAATTGTGTCTCAAGTAATGCTGGGGAAAGGCAAGTCACGCCGAGCGGTCTAGAGGGATTGGCAGACTTGGTCGTTCAAAGGAACTGCCTGCAATAAGTGAAATATCAGGGTAAGGAGAGCTGGGCAGGTTTTCAGAGTGGAGCACTGCATCCTGGAGGGCAGAGGCTCTGGAAAGCAGCTGGCAGCACACTGAGAGAGTAATGCCAGGACCAGAAGGGCCAGTGCAATTTTGGATGCATAAGGGGGAAATGGAAGAGGTTATATTTTTTTCAAAAAAGGCGTTGAAATCTTAGAGATGCACAAAAGAAAAAGCCCTCTCAATAAGACAGGTAGTGGAACAGGTGAGTGGACTTGAGAAACTTGCAGTGCTCTAGGTGTCTAGGTTGTCAAGAGTAACTCCTTGGTGATGGACAGTGCATACCTGCGTGCAATGACAGTACTCTGCCGTAACGGGCTCTCTGGTTGAGCACAGGAAGGTGGAGGAGGATGCTGCGGCTGGGAGGAGCAGACGAGCAGTGTCAAAGGGGAAGACCGGCATATGGTTATAACCATGAGGACGATTAGCACTTGAAGCAAAAATCAATGGATGGGGGTTCTCCACCTCCGGATGCCCACAAGCCTGCACTAGTGCAATTTCTTCCAGGAAAGTATGCTTTAGCAAACCCCACGTCATTGGGCTCCAGAGAGGAAAAAAATGGGTGTAACTCCACTGTTTTTCACAGAACAGCATTCTGCATTAGTTTGGCCTTGTCTCGTGGATGGATGAGTGTGGAGGAGGGGTTGTACCATGGTAATTGCACCCTCCTCGACTGCGGCTAGCAGCTAGAGGCTGTCAATGATGCCATGTCCCCTTTGTGTCGGGTGACAGCTTGGAACATCACTTTTCTGGCTGCAGTTTCTCTCAGCCCAGTTTCACCATAGACACGTGGTCTTAGATGCAGCTTCTGCATGACCCAAAGTAGCAACAGGATGGAACTTGTGCGACCTGGACCCATACACCCTGTCCTCTCTTTGGGCAGAGCAGAGAGAGGAAGGACTTGCTTGCATTGCACTGCTCATGAAGGCTGGGCAAGGGCCAAAGAGCCTGGGGTCGTTATGCCCCACTTTCGCCCACTGATAGTGGGCAGGACACGATGGTGTCAGCCTTTGGACAGACAGACACACCGCAAAAGCTAGAGGTAAATTGGAGGGACTGGAAGAAGAAGCAGAAGTGAAGGCGGCCCCACACAAGCAATAGGACAGGCAGGACTCTCCGGTGACGTGTCCTCTGGAAAGCACTGACCACAGCATCAGTTTAAAAGCCTGACAGTAGATAACAGGTTCTGAAAGTTTTTCCCCAAATAAATACCACATAATCGTGTGATGTTTGAGCACTACGGTGTGCGCAGTTTTATGATCAAACTGATGACAGCAAAATCCCAACCTTTCTGTCACTGTTACAGGGAACTAAAGTCAGGAACCAAGATGTGACTTGGCCCACCTATGCCATGTCAACTGCCAACCGATCCAACACCAACTCTTTGCCTTTTCTCCTGACGGGTATCCCTGGCCTGGAAGCTCTCCACATGTGGATTTCCATCCCTTTCTGCTTTACATACATCATGACCTTGCTGGGAAATAGCATGGTCCTTCTCGCTGTAAGGCTGGACAAAAGCCTCCATGAACCTGTATACTATTTCATTTCCATGTTGGCTGTCATTGACCTCACCTTCTCAACTGCTGTGGTTCCCAAAATGCTGGGAGTATTCTGGTTGGATTCAAGAGAGATTGGTTTTGAGGCCTGTTTCATCCAGATGTTCTTCATCCATACATTCACTGCAGTGGAGTCGGGAGTGCTCCTGGCAATGTCCTTTGACCGCTATATAGCCATCTGCAACCCCCTGAGATACAACACCATCCTAACGAGCTCAAGCACCATCCAGATGGGACTGCTGTCTCTGGCCAGGGGAGCTGGTGTCATGACACCTTTAATGTGCCTCCTCACCAACTTACCCTACTGCAAAAACAGAGTCATCCCTCATTCCTACTGTGAGCACATGGCCGTGGTGGAGCTGGCCTGTGCCGACCCGTCTGTCAGCGATCTCTACAGCCTCATTGTGGCAACACTATTGGTGGGGACAGACTCTGTCTTCATCACCTTCTCCTATGGTATGATCCTCAAGTCTGTGATGAGGCTGCCATCCCAAGAAGCTCGTCTCAAGGCCCTCAGGACCTGCGGGTCCCATGTTTCCATCATCCTGATGTTTTACGTAGGTGGCCTACTCTCCATGTACCTGCAGATGTTCTCTTTCGGCTTGGCACCTCGCATCCAAGTCCTGGTGGCTGATCTCTACTTGACGGTCCCTCCCATGCTCAACCCCCTCATTTATGGCATAAAGATGAAGCAGATCCAGGAAGGGATCTTCAAACTGCTGCGGCAGTTGGCAGGACTCAGTATCTCACAAGCTGATAAAGACAGGTTAGAGGCTGAGAGAAGGAGGCACCACCAGAGGAGAATTTATCCCATCCCAGAAAAGGTGTGAAGTGCAATGAATTATCCTACAGAAATGTCCATCTCTCTCCAGTGACTAGAAAAGGAACACAGACCAGATGCCTACTGCTGACATGTCAATAGCGTATTCACACGAAACCAACGGGCCAGTCCTGATTGCTGATTTGCTATTGCCTGGGTTGTTGCAGTTGCCTGGGTGCTGGGCAACTGTCGCTTTGACCAGTGCACTCCCGTTTTCCAAGATATCACTTGGAAATGTCACATTGTGGTAGCTCTCTGGTATCACTAGCAGCGTTTCAGCCCCTGTGGCACACAGCTGAGACACCCTGCAGACCAAAGTGCATCAGCCCACCAAGCACCAGCGAGGTGATACTGCAGTGCTCAGTGCCTCAGGTCCATGTGGAGGGGAGGAGAGGGTGCCCTGACCTCTTCCTTGCTCACAAGGGATGGGAACGGCTCCCCCTACATCTCTTCCACTCGTCCAAGCAAGGGACACCTGCTTTCCACTTCTAACCAGGAGTCAGATCAGCGTATCTGAGAAACATCGTGGTTTCCAGGCTCTCCAGGGATGGGCGTCTGCTTTAATCAAAGGCTACAGGTAGATATGCACGGAGGCAGTCTCAGCCATCACCTCCCATGCTTCTGGGCATCTCCACTGTAAACCCTGACCGGGACCATATGCAAGTCAATGCAAAGGCAACGTGTCTACCATGAAGGTGTTTAGCACTTGAACGTGTTGTTTGGAAAGGAGGCGATCCACCACTGGAGAACCTCAGACAAGCATCTTGCTGATCTTGCTGCAGGGCAGGAGAAAGGGCCAGGTGACCTGCCCAGGCCTAGGGCACAGACCCACAGGGAGCTGATGTTTAGTGTGAGACTGAAACTGGGCGTATTTTGCTGCACAGAAAAGGGCAGCATGCCGGGTGCTCCCAGCTTGTATGAAAAAGCTTCTGTGCATGTCCTTACAAACCCTGGTTGTGTTTCTCATCACTTCCTCACCCAGCAAGGCAAACGGAGGGTTTCTCACTGCTCAGGACCAGCACCGCTGTCCGTGACGATGTTGTACAAGGTGCTCCCTGCCACCAGTGCCCTAAGAGATGCTTCTGCCTTCACTGAGCACTGCCAGAGCTGAGTGCATGGCTCTGGACAGGGGGACTCTGAAAGAGCAAAGGACTGAAAATTAAATGTGATCCTTTCTGTGATGCTTCCTGATCTCTGCATCAAGAACATCTACAGCACGCTTTTTCCACAAATAAAAAATTAAAATCTCAAAACCTGAGTTCCAGCAGAAACCGGACGTGAGCTCTCCACTGCCCACCTCCCAGTTGCAGAAATGCTCAAGTGGTGTGAGCGGTGGCAAACTGTGCCCCTGTGCCCAGCCATGCACTATGGCCAGCACTCACCTCAGCCACCAAAATATCCAAAATCTACCTCATGGTAGAATCATAGACTCATTTAGGTTGGAAAAGACCTTTAAGATCGAGTCCAGCTGTTAACCTAGCACTGCCATGTCCACCAGTAAACCATGTCCCTCAGCACCACTCATACAAGTCTTTTAAATACCCTCAGGGATGGCAATTCCATCACCGCCCTGGGCAGCCTGTTCCAACGCTTGATAACCCTTTCGGTGAAGAAATTTTTCCTAATATCCAATCTAAACCTCCGCTGGTGCAACTTGAGGCCGTTTCCTCTCATCCTAACTAGAATATGAGCTTGCTCCATAGCCACTGGCATGGGGCACCACTGGAAAGAACGTGGCTCCAGCCTCTTTGCACCCTCCCTTCAGGTATTAACATACATTACCAAGGTCCTCCTGAGCTGTCTCTGCTCCAGGCTGAGCAGCCCCATCTCTCTCAGCCTTTTCTCACAGCAGAGATGCTTCACTCCCTGCAGCATCTCTGTGGCCCTTGGTTAGACTGTCTCCAATATGCCCATGTCTCATACTGGAGAGCCCAGCACTGGACCCAGCACTCCAGGAATAGCCTCCCCAGTGCTGAGCAGGGAGAAGGATCATCTCCCTTGACCTGCTGGCCTCAATACTCCTGGCCCAGGACATCCTTGGCCACCTTTGCTCATGGTCAACTTGGTGTCCACCAGGACACCCCGGTCTTTCTCTGCCAAGCTGCTTTCCAGCCAGGTGGCCTCAGCCTGAGTTTGTTCCTCCCCAGCAGCACTTGTTGAACTTCATGAGGTTCCTGTTGGCCCATTTCTCCAGCCCACCCAAGTCCCTCTGCACACCAGCACAATTGTCGGGTGAACCAGCCGCTCGTCCACGTACTTTGTAAGTACAATCATGGAAAGGTTGGCCCTGGCTGAGCAGGCATCCTACCAGCAGTGGTCAGGACGTGCCCCCCAGTACCCATGATTACACTGAGGAAAATCCCACCAGCTTGGCTGTGAGCAGGACCAGCTTTGTGAGGCATCTGCTCTCTGCCCACTGCAGCCATAAAATCAGCTATCAAACAGCACTGGTGGTGCAAGTCCCAACTAGTTAGGGGGCTCCTGGCTGCTGGTGAGCTTGGGGGACAGCATTTGCCCCACTGTGCGAAGGTGGACAAGAACCCCCCATTTGCCAACAAAGCGGCTGTTTTGGTCTGCCCTCGCGCGGGGGGCTCAGTGCAAGGGATGGGCTGAATCCATCCTGGGCATGGGGCTGGGGCTGGACCTTCCTGCCTGCCCTGGCAGGCAGAGCCCAGGAACCAGCCAAGCCCTGCAGGGTCCCCCCGCAAACAGCCCCCACACGGGGCTGCGAGGGGGGGGAGCTCGGGGTGTCCGCGTCACCCGTGACACCGAGCTGCTGTCAGCGTGTGATTTCTGGTTTGCTCCTGGCCATGGAGCAGCTCCACTGGACCCAGGCTTGTCCATCACTGGAGAAATGGCTGGAGAGCAGCCCTGAGGAGAAGGACCTGGGGGTGCTGATTGACCAGAAGCCCAACATGAGCCAACAATGTGCAATCACAGCCCAGAAGACCAACCACGTCCTGGGCTGCATCAGAAGTGTGGCCAGCAGGGCGAGGGAGGTGATCCTGCCCCTCTACTCCACTCTGGTCAGACCCCACCTGGAGTACTGCCTCCAACTCTGGAGTCCCCAACATAAGAAGGACATGGACCTGCTGGAGCGTGTCCAGAGGAGAGCCACGAGGATGATCCGAGGGCTGGAGCACCTCTGCTGTGAGGAGGGGCTGAGAGAGTTGGGGGGGTTCAGTTTGGAGAAGAGAAGGCTCCGGGGAGATCTTATTGCCGCCTTCCAGTCCCTAGAGGGGCTCCAGGAGAGCTGGGGAGGGACTTTTTACTGTGGCACGGAGTGACAGGACGAGGGGGAATGGCTTTAAACTGGAAGAGGGCAGGTTTAGATTAAACATGAGGAAGAAGTTTTTCCCTGTGAGGGTGGTGAGGCACTGGCACAGGTTGCCGCTGGTGGGAGGTGTCCCTGCCCATGGCAGGGGGGTTGGAACTCGATGATCTTTAAGGTCCCTTCCAACCTAAACCATTCTGTGATTCTATGATTCTATGACAGGAGCCCCAAGGAAAAAGGCACTTTCCCTTGTTTACCTGCAAAGTGTGAGCAGCAACAGATAGATGCAGCTGAGTAATTAGCCTCAGGACACTTCCAGCTATTAGCCATAGCTCACTTGCTAATTTTTAATCTCTCCTTCGGGTGAAGTGTCCAAAGCAAACAACAGCTTAACCCTGTGAGTGCCGGGGGGGTAGGTGCCTACCGGCAGGGCTGTTGAGGGGGAGGCATGGGGACCTGCGCTGCCCGTGGGGTCCTGCAAAGGCCGGTGGGTTTGGGTAGCAGTACGCAGCGCTTGCCGTGCCGTGGAGGTGTCTGCAGGATGGCATGAAAGAGCCGGATGAGCACACACATGGCCAAGATGGGTCTTGATGCAAACAAATTAAAAGCTTTTAGCCCCTTGGAGTCCAGCACTGGCTGGTGGGGCCCCCAGTGGAGCAGAGACCCCAGGTTGAGCAGAGACCCCAGGTGGATCAGAGACCCCAGCTCCCACCGCTCTCCTTGCCCGCTCACCTCCTGCCCGCACCAGCCCAGAGCCTGCGCCATCCCTTCCCACCATAGCCCGTGCCCCAGGCTGCTCGCAAAATGAAGGCGTGTTTTAATCCCAGATAAATTAACACTCTTCAGCAGCATTTCCTCACACGGCTGTAGCGTACAGCCCTCCTGGCGATCTGCAGCACAACAGGTCCCTTTCCAAAACACCACCCCAACCCCAGCTCCCGGCGGTGGGTGCTGGAGGTGCCACTGGAACAGGTTTTCCCATTTGACCGTGGCGTTTTTCAGCCCCTAAAAATGTCCCAACACCGGGGATGGGTTTGAGGGATGGGGGGCGGAGGATGGGGGGGGGGCTCTGATTTTTACAGGCCTCTGAAAAGTTTGGGTTTGGCTGGCGGGTT
>NW_009649728.1:196841-198203 GCF_000708025.1 Charadrius vociferus | reverse complement strand
CAGGCAGAGCTGGGGAGGGGGGAGCATTGGAAAGGAGCTATTTGGGGAGGAGGGGGTTCTGGGAAGAGGGACTGGGGTCCTGCAGCCAGGTCTGTCCCCACGGTGCAACGACTGAGGGGCCGCAGGGATGGTCACACGCAGCCCCTGCCCGGTGCCATCAGCCCCGGCTCCAGCAAAGAAACCAGTGCAAAGTCCCCAGCAAAGTGTCATCAGTTGCAAACCCGCTAATTGGCCCCTTGGCAGCCAGCCGGAGGAGGCGGGGGGCCGCGCCAGCCCGGCCACCAGCGATCAATCCTCCTGTGACCCCGTGCTGTAATTACCATCCAGCTCGTTAGCACTAATTGGACTACTCCCAGGAAGGGAGCCTGATGGAAAAAAAAAAAAATAAAATAAATGAAGTTCAATGGCTTTTAACTTTGACTTGTTTGAAAGCCCAGGAAGGAAAATAAGTCAGAGGGCCTGAGACATCTTGGAGGGATGCTCCTGTCTGGTGTCACAGGCCACACAGCCCAAAAATCTCTGCTCGTGGCAAGGGGATGGTGCATGGGTCTCTTGCTGAGGATAATGGCATGTGCCCTTCTGCCGGCAGGATCAGGCCGGGTCCCTGGGGCGAGGGGTGCTCAGCTCGCTGCCAGCGCAGCCGTGCTCCATCACAAAATACCTGTCCCGGCCCGGCTGCAGGGGTGCTGGGGGGGTCCTGCCCCCGGAGCGGCTCATCCCTGAGCCAGGAGCCTGTTCCCTCCCAGGGGGTCCACACTGAGCGCGTCGGACGCCAGGGACGAAGCGGTGCTCCAGCCACCGCTTACCCAGCACGTAATGCTGGGGGGTGCCCTGACGTTTGTCCCCACTGCCTCCGTTCTGGGGGTGCTTGTGACCCATGGCCATGTCAGCAATGTGAACTCGGGGCAGTGCTGGGGGGACGTGAGGGACCTCACACCTCGGGCCACGCAACACGGCCAGGCGTGTGCCGGGGCTGTGGGGGCGACAACCTTGATGGCTCTCTTGGCTGCACAGGGGCTTCGGGCAGCTCTTGTCAGTGCTGGTCTGAAAGCAGCTCCCCAGCAAACCCAGCAGCTTGTGCCTCCCAAAACCAAACTCCCCTCCCTGCCATGACAGCACTGCCCTGGGTATGGACCATGCTCAGCATCCCCACGGGGCATAAACCACTCTGCACTGGGCACCCTGTACCCTACATACCCGGGGTATGATGCCCTGGAGCTCCTCCAGGAGCACAGTCAGGAGAAGACAACCTGCCAAACTGGGACGGGAGGGGATTGGGATGGGATGGGGATAGGGATGGGGATGGGATGGGATGGGATGGGATGGGATGGGGATGGGGATGGGGATGGGATGGGGATGGGA
>NW_009649728.1:194584-195784 GCF_000708025.1 Charadrius vociferus | reverse complement strand
GATTCTGGATTGCAAAACATCCCCTTCTCCTGCATCCCCCTGTGCAGGCACAACCCCAGAGCCTTATACCCTGGAAATGGGGTGTCCCGGGCACACCCAGAGCATTTTATCCTGGAGGGAACAGAGGGGCGAGACTGGAGGATGGTCTGAGCCTGCGAATGCCCATGGTGGGGCTGCCCAGAGCTGGTGGGCCGAGCCCCCGGCACAGCACACGGGGCAGTTTGCTGGTGACCTTCCCCAAACCGCCCCATCGTGCTGGACCAGGCTGAGCCCACCAGAGCATGCGAGCGCAGGAGCTGATGCATGGCCAGGAGGGGGGACTTGCTGGTGAACCTGTTTGGCAATGGGCAGTATAAGAGATGATGTGCATCCTCTGGGCCACAGCTGGCCCCCGGAGCCCTACACATCCAGCTCACGGCTGCTGTGGTGTCGGGGGCTGTGGGGTGTGTTGGAGTCACCTGCGCTGCTGGGATGGTGCCCCGAAGCCCCTTCCACGCTCGGATGGTGGACCCCATGGAAGGACAATGTCACACACAACCCCACACTCTGTCAGCCGCTCTTGCGGAGGGGCCGGGGTCACACCATGGAGCAGATTTCCCCCCTGCCCTGAGATTTGCACCGCTGGAAGGTGAGCTGAGAGAACAGTGTTTGCGCTGATGGAGGACAGGCCGGGTGGTCAGCAGCAGTGGGAGCACGTCCCCTGTCCCAGGGTTGCAGAGGCAGCGGCAGGAGAGGTCCCGAAATGCACCAGCTCCAGCCCAGAGGGTCAGAGAGGGCCATGGGTGCACTTTGAGGTGCAGAGGGGTCCGTGCATCTGGGTGATGCCCCCCACATCTCTAGCACCTCTCTGGTAAGAGGTGGCCCTTCCAAGCTGCCGGCGCCTCTGCGAGGGTGGCAATCGCTCTGCTAACCAGGGACCACAAACCCGGGGAGGGCAGTCCTTCCCACCAGCTCCAGCCCAGAGGGTCAGAGAGGGCCATGGGTGCACTTTGAGGTGCAGAGGGGTCCGTGCATCTGGGTGATGCCCCCCACATCTCTAGCACCTCTCTGGTAAGAGGTGGCCCTTCCAAGCTGCCGGCGCCTCTGCGAGGGTGGCAATCGCTCTGCTAACCAGGGACCACAAACCCGGGGAGGGCAGTCCTTCCCCGCTGCTGCTGCTGCGCTGCCCGGGCGACCTGGGAGGCGACCAACACAAACGGA
>NW_009649728.1:163281-193717 GCF_000708025.1 Charadrius vociferus | reverse complement strand
CCCCGGGCAGGGGCAGCTCCAGCTCAGCTGTGGGACAGCAGCTGAAGACCGGAGTCCTGCTTGTCCAGGAGCTTTGAAACCCTCTGATGGTCATTGTGGTTTGGTGCCTCCGGCCCCGGTCCGTGCGCGGGCGCAGGGGCTGCAGCGGGAAGGGAAGGCAGGGTGCCATGACCAGGGACAGGCGGGCAGGTGGGGGCAGAGGACAGCACCAACCTGCCATAGTCCTGCCTGTGACCCTGCAGCACCCCACGGCCCGCCGGGACACCTTGGGAGACACCCAGCAAGGGATGGGGCTCCGTGCCCACCGGGTTAGAGGGGAATGGCAGAGAGCAGAGCCCCACAGCCGTCCCCATCCGGTGCTGCCGCCGTCCCCAGCACCCTCTGCCGCTCTCCCCCGGGAGAAGGGATGGCTGCCCCACCGCAGCCTCTTCTACCCCACTCCCACCCATGTCCAAGTTCCTCTCCCACCCCATTTCTTATCTGTCCTTCCTCTCCCTCTGCCTGCGGAGCGCTGTGGGCTAAGGCCACCGCAGGGACATTCCCCCTCTTCCTGGACCACAGCCCAGCAAGGCAGGCGGACACAGTCCACCCAGCCCCTGCCCACGGAGACATCCCCCTGATGCAAAGCAGCATCAGTCTCAGCTGAAAGCAAAAAGCACCAGCTCATCCACCTGGTCCTCCCTGAGACCACCGCAGAGCATTCCCTGCTCCCAGGAGCTGCCCTGCCACTGGTGCGTGGGCAGCACCATAAGCGTCCATCAGGCACCAGCACAGGAGGGTTCAGACTGGACTTTACAACAGGGAATTGTCTATGGACAGCTCTGACGCTGCTCTGATAATACCTGTGAACATCTGAGTGGTTTTCCTCCAACCCAAGTCCATGCATTGAACTCTCTTCAAAAGAGGAGGGTTGTGTCATAGCCTGCCCATGACGACAGTCCCTGGACCCTGGTACCACGCTGGGACCTGCCTGGGGGATGCTCATCGCATGCAAATCTCCAGTAGCTGTAGGGCAGGACTACCCCTCCAGGAGCCTTTCCTGGTGCCGTTTGGCAGACTCTGCTCCCAGGTCTTTATGGGTCTGGCCAGGACCAGCCCAAGGAGGCCCTGCCCGTGACTGGGGCATTAGGTGCTCCCACCATCCAGTGACAATCGCCGTGCAACGGACCCCGTCACCAGAGGCAAACCTGACTAAGATGCTTCATGTTGTGCTTTTCCTACCTGCCCCATTGCCAAGGCTCTTACCGATCCCATGTGCTGCACCATGCGCGGTTAAACGCAAACAGCGCAAGAAGCGATGCAAAGAAAGAGGCTGCAGGAACGGCCTCAGCTTCCATGGAAACCCCGATCGAGCTCACAGGACTGAGATTTCAAGTGCCGATCAAGAGCCATTCCCTAAAGGTGACAGAGTGACCCGTATCAGATGGAGGGAGCAAGGAAACCTGCACAGCATCGCCCGGTCCCGCTCAGAGGTGCTGGTGGGAGTGGGGTGTCCACCCTGAGCAAAGGGGCAAAGACAAAGACTGTGGAGGAAAGCCATGAGGACTGTGGTGGTAACAGGGGTAGAAGAGTACCCAAAAGGGGAGATGCTGTCAAAGTCCAACAAGAAGCTGCAATTTTGGAGGGTGCTGCCGATGAGATGAAGAGGATGAAGAGCAGAGAGCAACAGATCTGTGGGCTGAGGAGTCCCTCCTCCACCTGAACATCTCCAGGTGGTGGTGGACCTCTCCAGGAGCACTCAGCGAGAGCGAACTGCCTCTGTTGGCTCTTTTCATTTTGATGCCTGCTCTTGGGGGGGCTGTGAGACTGTAGCACTCGGACCTGGAAAACAAAGCAGATGGACAAATTTACAAAATTGGGATTTCTGTAAGTCTCCTGTATGGATTCAATGTTATGTGCTTGGCCTTTCCCTATGCACCCTCCTGTCCTCTCTCCTGCCAGCCTGTTCCCATGAACCCTGACGGGATTTCACTCATCTGAAATTGCTCCTCTCCACCGTGTTGGCAGGAGATGGAGGCGGTGGTGGCAGCAGGATCACAAGGCATCGCTTTCGTTTGGACAGAGGCAGAGCAACGACCACAGGGTTGATCCCACCCGGCTGGTGCAGGCTGGTGCCGCACGTCCCGGGAGCAGCGAGGAGAGGGATGAGATGCGTGCTGGAGGAGCATGGTCTCTGCTGCCCGCTGTCCCACCGGCCAGGATGCTCGCAGAGCTCTGCAGACCTGGTCTGCGGCCAAGATCTCTTCACCCTGGGGATGGCATAGATCAAGGGAGCAGTATGTATTGCTCTCTTGAAATCCTCAGTGGAGAGTTAGCGATTATGCCTGCCTCGGAGAGAGCGGGAGCAGAAATTGCTGATGCCATGTTCCTGCCAGCATCGCAGCCCCGGGGCCCTGCTGCCGGGCGAGGGGCTGCCTCGGGGGGAGCAGGGGCTGTGGGGCAGGACGCCCACCCATGGAGGGTGTCTCTGCACAGGAACCCCAGTGCCCACTCCTCCTGGGCCAGCAGAAGTCATAGAATCGTGGAATGGTTTAGGTTGGAAGGGACCTTGAAGATCATTGAGTTCCAACCCCGCTGCCCTGGGCAGGGACACCTCCCGCCAGCCCAGGTTGCTCCAAGCCCCGTCCAACCTGGCCTTGAACACCTCCAGGGATGGGGCAGCCACAGTTTCTCGGGGCAACCTGCCCCAGGGGATCACCGCCCGCACAGAGAAAAATTTCTTCCTCACGTCTAATGTCAATCTCCCCTCTTTCAGTTGAAAGCCATTCCCCCTCGTCCTATCAAGTCCTGAGTCCCAGGCCTTACTTGCAGGACTGCCAGCACGTGTCCCACCAGCCAGGCTGGAACACCCTTGGGAGGACACTGGGTGAGTCCCCAGCACTGACCCAGCTCTGCTGACATCATATCTGATGGGCTTCAGACCGTTCCTTAAAATTTTTCAGGTGTTTTGAGGAGATCCCATCCCTTTGGACTGTCTCTCTCCTTGCTGTTGGGAGCTTTGCCTGCTCTCTCTGCAACAGCTCCTTAAGTGTGCGATGACTGGTTTTGTACCTTACCTCCGTCTTCTCTGTACCAAATGTCACCAGATCCTCCAGCCTCTCCTTCTGGCCAGCTTTTCCAGACCTCTGATGATTTTTGTTCCTTTCCTGGCTCATACCATGCGGTGAGACCTTCTCCCAAGATGTCGACGGGATGCTCCTTGTGCTGCCAGCTGCGGATACACGGGGCGCACGTCCCTGTGCTGGCTGCCCACCTTACAACGCAATGTCTAAACAGGGACCTTTCCCAAAACACCTGACTTTGGAGTTTGTTTAACACAACATACTCACCAGGTGGCCACACCGACTGGCATCGATGACCTTCTGGCCCCTGCCCTGATGGCGCTTGCTTGCCAAGGAGGGAACCCCAGTTACCCAGGACTGGTGAAACACCAGCATGTCCCACCGTCCAGATTTTGGGCCAGATCCCTCTCATCCAATTCAAATATGAAGAGAAGTAGGACAGTTGGTTCAAAACCATTACCTACATTGGATGATCAGATGATTTGTCCCCGAAGGATCTAAAGGAGCTCCTTAATCTGCCTGTGACATTGGGGCAACAGCTGGCTTCTCTTCAAATACAGCTCAACCAAACACCTCCCTTTTCCCTGCAGCATTACCAGCAATTTTACCACATCCATCATTCAGTAAGAGCATTTACTTTGGTTTATATTAATTTTAAAATATTTTCCCAATGTATTTGGTTTGGGTTTGTTGTTTTGGTTTTTTTTTCCTCAGCCTTCACCCTGCAGTCAGGAATCTTTCCTAAAGATTTTGGCTTTTTTTTTTTTTTTTTAATTTTATTAATGTGATAATTAGCATTCATACTGACTCCTCCTGAACTATCCTCGATTGTGGATAGATGGGGCTGGGGCGCTCATAAACCCCCTGCCAATCCAGGAGTTGATTTTTGCCCAAGTCATGCTCCTCTGTGACTCATCCAGTAAATGATTGCTGGCTTGAAGAGAAGAATAACTAGACTTGAATGGAAATGAGGTAAAACATACCATGGGTCCACCCAAAGGGTGGCACTGATAACTCCTGGCCATGGGACCAGGCCAGCCCAGACCCTGGTAAAGCAGCAGATGCCCCCAGGACAGCTCAGGAGAAGGAGACAGTGACCAGACAAGGACTTGGCAGAGGAGCAAGGACCAGGGCAGACGGTATTAGGCAGCACCGACATGGGACCCACCAGCCCCAGGGAGCTTGGGAGTGGGCGTCCTGGGGCTCGTTTGATGTTGTTGTTGAGGAACTTATCACAGGCTGCTGGGGCTGATGAGACCTGCTGACAGCCCAAGGCTGGGAGACTTCAGCCAGGGAGGTCAGGGATTCATCACTGGGGACACAGAGGAGGGAAGCTTCCAGACCTCATACCGACATCCAGATTGCCAACGAAAACTGTAATAGAGGAGGAAGAAGCAATCGCTGGAAGTCCTTGCCTTGAGGCCTCCCAATTAATAGTGCTGCCTTGGGCACCGCCAGTGACTCATGAGCTGCTTCATCCTCGGATGCTCCCCGCGCATCCCTCGCAGAGCAAGGCTTGTGGCTCTCGCTGCACTCTGTCAGAAGCCGTGGAGAAACCCACCTGTGGTGGAGCCCACGCACTTCGCTGGAGGAACATATGTATTCCCGCAGGAAAAAACAGCCGGGTTCCTCGCCAGAAACCTGCCTCCAGTGAAACCGAGCTGACAGTCACGCACTCTATCTTTAGCTTCTGGCTGTGCGTTGGCAGAGTCCCCGATTAACTGCCCCCTCCCTGTTTGTGGGGCGCACCGCGGGGCTCTGGGATGCGGCCGTGTCCAAGGGGAGGTCCCAGGCTGGCAGGGATTTTGGGGTGCCCGGAGGGAGCTGGGTTTGGGTCTAAATCCTAAATCCGGGGGCCACTTTTCTTGTTGCCCATCATTTCTCCTCTTCCCTTGCCTCTGCCCTGCTCTTTTGCTGTACACATTCATTGTCTCCTCCTCCACATATTTTCTCCTCCTTCATCTTTTCTGCATATTTTTGCCAGGGATGGCTTTTTGTCCCAGTACCCTTGGAGGTGCAGGGTTGTGGCCCATGAGGGTATCCCTCAAGCAGCGCCTGGTCTGCACCATCACCTCCCATTTCAGAGGGACGTGCCCATGCCCGTGTCGGACTCCCCAGCCCTGGGACACCTGCCTGCCCCTCTCCCACGGGAAGTCACAATGACGTTCCTCTCCCACCGGGTGTTTTGGTGGGCGCACACTCTTGATGAGTCAGTTCGCTGACGTTCACAACCCCGAGCATATGTTTAAAATGAGACTTTCTGGGTCAAAGCTGCACAGAGACTCGCAGCACATTTCCCCGCCTGAGTCATGTCTTAAAAACTGACCCCCCACCCCCGGGGTGCCCGGCTCTCGCAGAGACCCCCAAGCACCACGTCAGCAACTGCGACAAACAGCTTTGCCGGGGATGAAACCGCTGGTTCCCAGTCGTGGTCTGGGAATCGCTGGCTGCTGCCATGCCTCGGTCCTGGCGAGTGCCTTTCCACCCGGTGAAGTGGCCACCAAGCAACCCTGCACCACGGGACACCCCCAAGGAGAATCTCCCTCCTCTGTGCCGCTGCTCCACCCAGACTCGGCATGAGCACCGAGACCTTTCCTGCGGGACAGCGATGGCAGATCCCGGATCGCTCCAGCTGAAGGAGAGTGGGAGAGGGCTGGGCTGCTCCTCCGAGTGATGTTCAATGAAGGTTGCTGTCAAGCCCAGGGCAGCAAGCTGGAGACCAAGCGGATTGCAGGGCTGAAAGAGGGCTGGGGCTCGCTGTCAGAGCAAGGAGATGCAGGAGCAGCCGAGTAGAAGGGGAAAACAACCAAACTGGTCTCCAGGAGGCATTTGGAGTGGGTTTATGCCACGATGCTGGTGACAGCAGGGGTCTGTGGTGACCCACGACCTTCCCTTCGCTCTCACGGAGAGGAGGTTCCCACGCTGCCGTCCCCGCGGGGACCCCGGGGCGGAGGGTGCCCAGGCACCACCTCCTGCTCCCATCTCTTCTCAGAGAGGAGACTTTCGCCAGTGCTGGGGCAGGACTGGACCTCAGTTCACCGTAAGAAAGCAAGGATTTATATTTTTATCAAGGAAATAGCAGAGCGGAAGAGATTCGCTAAGATAAGTACACAGAAGCTGGGATGCTTCAGTCAGCCCTGAATCAATTTAATCTCCATCTCCTCACTCTAAAACGGCTCATGTTGATAATTGTGCTTAGCGGTTCTTTGCTGATGCTCAGACAGACTTTAGTCCTTCCAGAGCAAACAGAAACACACATCTCGCAGCAGAGGCTCCCTGATCCATACCAGTTACCACATTAGCAATTTATACAGCATGGACCAGAGGAGGGTCCAGAGAGGGTCCAGAGGAGTGTCCAGGGGAGTGCCATGAAGATCCTCCAAGGGCTGGAGCACCTCTCCTATGAGGGCAGGCTGAGAGAGTTGGGGTTGTTCAGCCTGGAGAAGAGAAGGCTGCGGGGAGACCTTATTACAGCCTTGGCTTCAAACTGGAAGAGGGGAGATTTAGATGAGACATCAGGAAGAAAATTTTCACTCTGAAGGTGGTGAGCCCCTGGCGCAGGTTGCCCCGAGAAGCTGTGGCTGCCCCATCCCTGGAGGTGTTCAAGGCCAGGTTGGACGGGGCTTGGAGCAACCTGGGCTGGGGGGAGGTGGCCCTGACCAGGGCAGGGGGGCTGGAACTCGATGATCTTCAAGGTTCCTTCCAATCTAAACCACTCCACGATTCTATGACTGTCAAGATGTAATGCCTAAGACCTGCCCTGGTTTATTTTTGCAGTATTTACATGGCTTTCCAGCCCCTGCTGACCCCAGCTACTCAACATGAGTGGAGAGCACACGGAAAATGGCATGCATACCGAAACCTGCTCTTCAGCCATCAGGAAAGTCACCTGCCTGGTTTCCTCCTGAGAAATGTGCTCCGAGCATCCCCCCGTGGGGGAGGCGGGATGGTTGAGTGGTGGGGTGAGATGCAGGAGACCTGGCTCAGCCTTTGGCTGGGCTCATGACTCCAGCCATGTCACTTTAGTCCTTCATCCTGTTTCTCTCCTCCATCTTGCTCGATAGCAGACAAACTTGCTGGCAGGGTAGAGCTGGACCGAGTTCAGTGAATCCTGGAGTGTGTAGGTGCTTCTTTAATAAAAATAATCAGAATTTTGTCTCATTTCTCAAACCTTTTGCTGCCTTTCACTTATGAAAGGAACTAAAGGATGAAAAAACACGGGCAGTGGAGGTCAGTGGTGCCCTTGCAGTGGGAGCACAGCCCCTCACCAGCCTTCAGGCCTTCTCTCTTTCTCACCACTTGTAGTGCCACCGTTTCCACATGCCCAGCGTAAAAAGAATTTTATCATAGTGAGAAGAGATTTGCATCCACTGCAGGAGAAATTGCGCCTTCTCCTTTCAGGCTGAGGGAAGCTGAGCCCTTCCAGCAGGCCGATGCTCTGGGATGGCAGGTGGGAATCAGACAGGGTCAGCCAGCACATCCCACGTTGTGTTCCTCCTGGTTGGACTCCCTGGGGTCCATGAGCCCAGACTGCTCCTCCCTATCCCTGTTTTCTGCCTGTACCTTCTGATCATCGCAGCAAACTCCATCCTCACCTGCACCGTGGGAGTGAAGACCTCCACTCCCCCACGTACTCACTGATTGCTCTGCTCCAGACAGTCACATTTGTGCCTGAGATGCTGCTGGGTTTCCTCTTTCATCTCAGTCACATCTCGATGGGGGGCTGTGTGGCCCAGATCTTCTTCCCACACTTCTTCATCACGTTGGATTGCAACACCCTCCTTCCCATGGCCACAGGTACATGGCCATTTGCAACCCACCGCACTACACAGACATAATGACCAGCAAACACTGGTCCTGGTCACCCCTGGCTGCAGTGGTGAGGAACATCTCTTCTGTCAGTCCTACGGTGATCCTGGCATCCAGGGTGCAGTTGTGTCACTCTTAACGTCGCCAAGCACTTTGTGAGCACATGGCCCTGGTGAACCTGTCCTGTGGTGACACCTCCAGGAACAAGATGGTAGGACTGGCCATGAGAGCCATCACAACGTCTTTGATTTGGGCTTCTTCCTGCCATTCTGCTGCAGGATAATCCAGACAGCCCTGAGAAGTGCTTCTGGGAAAGTGCAGCACAAAGCTTGCCACACATGTGCTACTCACCTCAAGGTCATTCTGGTGACTTACTTCTCCCACCTCCCCTCCTCAATAGTCTATCTCATGGGGAGGTCTGTCTCTGAGGACACACAGAACCTGATCAGTGTGAGATACCTGCTACTGCCATGTAGCATCAACCCTATCATCTATGGTGTGAGGACCAAAGGATCAGGGAGTGCCTCCTAAAACTCCTGAAAAAAACAGGTTTGATGCCAATTCCCTTTAAGGCAGCAGCCACAAGCAAGTGGAGATAACACCTCTCTGTGCAGACACACAACATCCTGCGCATCACCATGGAAATGGAGCTCTGAATACCCTCTGTCAGGCAGGAGAAGAGAGTTTGACGACATGTGACAGGAGTTAATTACCAGGGCAAGTCAAAGGAAAAGGAAAGCATTAAGAGGAAACTGTATGTGCCCAAACGATCAATTTCCAGCTTCCCTGGACCAGCCACACGCTGTCAAGCCTCAGAATTTCCCCTCCACACTCAAACTGCCTCCTACAAGCAGCTAACAGTCACCGCTACCTGCAGCACACCAGTTCAAGACGATGGATTTGGGGCTGCCAAACCACAGGCTCCCTCCACAGACCACAGGGACGAGAGGACACGGTCTAGAATAAGCTCCCGGACAGATGTGACGCAGCATCTGGGAACTGCAGGCTTTGGACACTGCGCCTTGTAGCTTTTCTCTGTGTCAGCGCTCAGTACTACTTAACAGCCCATGCTGCAATTAAAACAACCTGCCTTTTCCCAATTACCCCTACTGGACACCTTGCCAGTTGACCTGAGCAATGTGAGAGGTCGGCAAGACCCAGTGGGTCTCTTGGCTGACACATCCTGGGGCACCGAGTTGCAGTCTTGGGCCGGACAGTGCTTCGGGATGAAGTTGGGCAGTTATCCACGGTGGGGACCACCTCGCTCCCGCGGTCTCAGCCTCGCAGGGCCAGGGACACCTCCATCAGGGGTGGGATCCGGCCACGGATACACACAGCTTTCTCTTTGAACTGTGAAAACCTTTGAATTCCTGGTGCGATCTGTTCTTCATTTTGGAGAAAAAAAGAAAAAAAAAAGAAAAAAGAAAAAAGGCTTTGGTATTTTATTCTTAAAAAAAAAAAAAATCAATGTTACAAAAAACTCGCCTGCAGTCACAAGGTAACACACGGCCTCAAACACCCACAGGGCCATAAGGCATCTGTCCAATCTGTCCAATGGGGAGAACCAGCTCTGAAAAACAAAACAAAACAAAAAAAAACAACAAAAAAAAAACCAAACACCACAGCCCCTCTGCGACACAACGGGGTGTACTGAAGCAGAGCCAACGCACGGTAACAGCAGCGAGAAGATGTCCCTGTTGCGCAGGGCACCAGTACAAACCAGTGAGACACAGTGCGGGGCGGAGAGCTGTGCTCAGGCTTGTGTCTGCGTGACGCGGCTGTTCTGCCATCGGCCCCGCAGGACGGGCACGAAGTGGGGTACAGCTCCCAGGAGGGTCAGCGCTGATCACAGCAATCCTCCTGCCTGCCCTAGCCCGGTGTGCGGGGAGAGCATGTCCGACCGCGCTCAAGGTCTGATCTGCGCTACTGATCATAGAATCATCGAATTGTCTAGGCTGGAAGGGAACTTTAAGATCATCGAGTCCAACCATCAACCCAACACTGCCAACTCCAACACTAAAGGGGTCAGTACTGGGCCCTGTACTGTTCAACATCTTTGTTGGTGACATGGAGAGTGGGATGGAATGCACCCTCAGCAAGTTTGCCGATGACACCAAGATGTTCGGCGAGGTAGACACGCTGGAGGGGAGGGATGCCATCCAGAGGGACCTGGACAGGCTGGAGAGGTGGGCCCAAGCCAACCTCATGCAGTTCAACGAGGCCAAGGGCAGGTCCTACATCTGGGTCAGGGCAATCCCAAGCACAACTCCAGGCTGGGTGAGGAATGGCTGGAGAGCAGCCCTGAGGAGAAGGCCCTGGGGGTGCTGAGTGACCAGAAGCTCAGCATGAGCCAGCAATGCGCAATCACAGCCCAGAAAGCCAACCGCATCCTGGGCTGCATCAGAAGTGTGGCCAGCAGGGCGAGGGAGGGGATTCTGCCCTTCTGCTCTGCTCTGGTGAAGCCCTCCCTGGAGTACTGCGTCCAGTGCTGGAGCCCCCAACACAGGAAAGACATGAACCTGGTGGACCGGGGCCAGAGGAGGCCACAAAGATGCTCCAACAGCTGGAGCCCCTCTGCTGGGAGGACAGGCTGAGAGAGTTGGGGGTGACTACAGGTTCTCAGCCTGGAGAAGAGAAGGCTCCGGGGAGACCTTCGAGCCCCTTCCAGTACCTAAAGAGGCTACAGGAGAGCTGGGGAGGGACTTTTTACAAGGGCGTGTAGTGATCAGACAGGGAGGGATGGCTTCAAACTGGAAGAGGGGAGATTTAGATTGGATATTAGGAAGAAATTTTTCACTCTGAGGGTGGTGAGGCACTGGAACAGGTTGCCCAGAGAAGTGGAAGCTCCATCCCTGGAGGTGTTCAAGGCCAAGTTGCCAGATGCTGCTCCCTTGCCTGATGTTCATTCTGGTTTCCACCATCCTGCACTGGGTGGGGACAGGGCAAGCTGCAAGTCACCGCATCACATGGACATCACATCCACACAGCTGCCGGCTTGTCTAACCTTGGTAGTCTGGATCCATGGCTTGTTCCACAGCCTCCAGACTCTCTCTGCCCCTCCAGTGCCATCCGGCTTCATGCCTGTGAGCACACAGCCGGGGTACACCTGTCCCGCGGCAGCACATCCCAGAAGAGCACCATGGGCACAGTGCTGGCGGCTCTTTGTCACGCTGGAGGCCACCTCCTTCCCAGTCCTGTACCCTGGCTTCAGCCACACAGCCCTGGCTCCACAGCCCGGGCAGCAAAGCACCCCACACCTGCAGCCCACAGCCGCTGGTGGGTCTCACTACATACAGAGTCACAGAAGAGTTTGGGTGGTTTGGTTTCCCACCCAAACCCTTCCGTGATTCTGTATGACCTTCTGTATGACATTTAAAAAGTCATCTAGTCCAAACCCCTGCTATGCATAGGGACATCTTCAACTAGACCAGGTTGCTCCAAGCCCCATCCAACCTTACCTGGAATCTTTCCAGGGATGGGGCATCCACCACCTCCCTGGGCAACCTGGACCAGGGGCTCACCACCCTCAACGTAAAACATTTCTTCCTTACACCTCCTGCCTTGCCTTCTCCATCACGCACTGCGCTGGCCAGGCAGTCCCACAGGACACACACAGCTCGCTGGGTGCCAGCTGTCCCTTCCACCCACCCCCAACCCTAGCTTTTATGGGGCACTGACCAAGGAGACCAGGCAGGGTGTCCCAAGGTCCTTGTGGAGACAGCGAGGAGCCCACGGGCTCCTTGAAAATTAGCCTCCGCTCCCCACTGCCACGGGAGGTTTAGCCTAGACTTTAGGAAGAACTTTCTTGCAGTAAGACAGCTTTGGAGTACTGCGCTTGGGGAACCAACATGAGCAGAGGATTTCAGATCAGGTCACGCTGGCACCCGTCTGAGATCGCTGGTGGTGAGACGATCCTGCCCTGGGGAGGGGATGGACTAGTTGGTCTCTCCAGGTTCCACCCAGCTCTATTTTCTACAAGTCCTGGGCTCAAAACTGGCAAGTCCCACCCATTCCCTCCGCTGTCCTTCCACTGCGGCACAGCTTTGGGTGAGGACTGCGTCAGCCCCCAGCGCGGTGCTCTCCTCCCACTGGCTCAGACTGCTGGACTCAGAGTCTGGGATGCACTGCAGGTCGGGGTGAAATCTTTGATGTCTCTTTCCGATATTAAAGCAATTCAGACACCTTTTATGTCTATTATTTCAGTTACGCGGCAGCCAGCGTTCGTTGAGATATTCACCAGGACCAACCCAAAGAAAGGACACCGTGCCCGTGGCTGCTGCTTCTCCCCTTTCCCCCCTCATATCCCAGTCTCATAAACGCCATTCCAACCCCTCCACCATTTCATTCCTTTTTTGCTGGGCATCTAAACCCGGGCTGAAATGGATGAGAAGTTAGATGTCTAAACACCCGCGCGGTATCGCCACACTGTGGGGACGAGGCTTGTACGGGAAGCGACAGAGAACAGGGCTGACTGAGCGGCAAAATGAATATTAAACAGAAATAGCCGCACAGCAATATTTTATGCTTGTTACTGAGTTTGACTTCAGTGCTGGCAGAAAGAAAAAAAAATCCTAGGCAATGCAAGAACTCCAGGGAATTAGCATCTTTCCCCAGCGTAAATGCTTCGGGTTTTATGGAGCACAAACGAGTTCTGGGCAGAGACGGGGGGAGTCTGCGAGTACCTCTCTATTTGCCATCTGATACTTCTCAACAGTCTCTACAAAAAGTTCAGAGGACACTTTCTACAGCAAGGAAGCGATACATTAAAAACTGTAATTTTTAAAATGGGAAAATAGATAGGAAAGAGCCCTGGGGGGGAAAGACAAGCTCCTTGTTTTCCTGCTGCATTGCGGCTGCGGAGTTAAGAATCTCAGTTACGCTTTACTGCCATAAATTAAGAAGCTCCAGCTCAAACACACACAGAGGCAAAAAGGGAAAGGAAAAAAGTCCGAGCTCTTGCAGCTCTGCGTGGCTCAGTCAGAGCTCTTACAGTCTTGCCGAGCTGAGCCCAAAACAACCCGAGTGAGGGAGTCAACCCCGGGGCCGAGAACCAGCCGAGAACTGCACTGTCCCCAGGAACAGGGGGGGATTTCAGGTGACCTTGACCATGGGACAGACCCCAAATTCCGCTATGTGAAATTTGGCCAAAACCAGCCGAAAGTGCCACACTTCACAGGGAAAACCAGTGTGGCTTCCAGAGCAAGAAGTCCCGGGGTAAGCAGCGGGGTGGTAAGGACGGAGCCGGGCTTGGAGCTGACCGTAACCCCGGTGAGTCGGCAACTCGCTGTCAGGACCAGGAAAAAACATTTAATTCTGACGTTCAATAGCAGCAGCATCGCACACAAGACACGGGTGTCATTATTCAGCTCTGCTTGAAACCGATATGATCTCAGCCAAGTACCGCACCGGGGTTTGGGCACTGTGGTCTCCGACAGACAGAAATGGAAAGAATCCATACGAAGCAGATCAATAAGGAAACAATGACTCGCGAAAAGAAGAGACCGGGTTTGTTTTCTTGAAGAAACAGGGAGCAGGAAGGGGTAAACACACGGCTGCTGTCAGGAGGTAAAAGGCTGTTCTGAAGAGCGGGGATTTGTTTCTCTCTGTGACTAGCAAAGGAAGGATGAGGAGCTTAGTTTGCAGCATCCATAATTCAGCTGGGAATTAGGGGAACTGTGAGTGACAGTAATGAAACGCTAGAAGCAAAGAAGTCACGGAGCATCCTTCACCAGCATCCTTCACCAGGGGCTCTGACGAGCAGGTTAAACGAGCAGCTCACAGAAATCACCTGCCTGCTGGCTCCAAGCACACGTTCCTGCGGGCACGCCGTGCTGCCGTTTGACAGCGAGCGCGTACCCTCGCCACGGGCGCAGACCGCGGCTGCGGAAGCGGCTCGGCACACGCCGCTCGCCACCGGCACACGTTGGCTGTCGTTGGGCAGCGTGTGTGGCTTCCGCACGCTCAGCTGCGCTCGGCTCTTCTGCGTAACGCATCACACCGCAAAATCCCACCCAGGAGATGGGAATCAAGAAGCTGTGGGACAAAATACACACCTGAAAAAGCGTGAATGGGTTTGCCGTAATAAAACACACTCCTTTTGGCTCCAGGCTGTCTACTACGCACCGAGAGCCTGGACCAGTCTGCCAGTGAAAGCAGGGAGGACAAAAATAATCCTGAGAAAGGCAGCTGTATGATGGCACATGCTGCGTTGAGGGCTCCCCGTGTGTGCCAGGTCTCCCTGCCACCGCAGGGACCGGGGCCCCGTCTCCCAGATACCCCACCAGCTTTCTCTTCTGCATCACCAGACCTCCAGCTGACCACCTCTTGCCGGTGGCCACCAGGGAACAGCAGCCAGTAGAGCGTCCCAAGGAAGTCATGGTACGAGATGAGGTAGGATGAGTGCTCTAGATACATCTTGAAAACCAGAAAAGTTAAATTACTACGCGGTTTTCTAACTCTGGGATAATTCCCCCAGGAATGAGTTAAAGGTACAAGACAGGAGAGATCCTGTGTTAGGAGCGGCAGAGAAATAAACGAAGATGCTCAATGCTACAGGCTTTAGGGAGAAAAACCTGAGAAGTCTCTCCAGCCGGCGTGGAAAAAAGTCAGGGTTAAAAATACGAATCTAGAGTCTTTCCGCAGAATGCGGATGGAGAGAAGACGGAAACCTGAGTCTCGGAGGAGGAATGGCGTGTGGCGAGGGCCGCAGCCTGGTGTGACCCACGCTCACTGCTCTGGCACAGATCTGTATGCACAACCACGGGCACGGCCACAGCTGCAGTACCAAAATCAGCTTCACCCAGTCCAAACTCCCGCCGCCACGGAAGGACGGTCCATTCCTCGGCTGCTCCTTCCCACCACCTCCCATCTGCTGGCACGCACAGTCGCGAGGTGGCAAGGTCCACAGCAATAAAAGCAATTCCTTCCCGGACTGACAAGAAGCACAGCTGGATGACGGCTACAGCAGCACAGGGGCGGCTGCACGGCCCTCGTAAATCAGTGAGCACCCACCCTCCTCAGCTTAAACCGATTAAGTCCCAGCGACAGAGCTGCTGGGTAAGTTCCTCACCAAGTTCTGCACAGGCCCGCACTTTGCTAAATCGAGAGCTCACGGGCAGCCACCGCAGAGCCAACATCACCGAGAAGCACCGAACCCATCCTTTCCTGCAGGACGGGCTCAGCACCCACCGCCAGCACCAAGCAGAGGGGCCAGAGCCACCCGCACCCCCGGCGCGTTAGAGCTGCTGCCGCTGCGGACAGACGGCCACACAGAAGCTATCGTGGCGGTGGCAGGTCTCGGTGCTAACTCTCACCCAGGAGTGGTGAAGTTCAAGCCTACACCTCCCATGAACGCATCCCACGCAGCTGGAGAGGGGATAACTCCCACCCTCCGGCGGTGGGGCTGGGCCGCTGCCGAAGGCTGCATGGAGACCAGACTGACACCAGGCTGGGGAAGAACACGTCCAGCTTTGGTGGCACTGTCTGGGATTCAGCTGGGAGCAGGGAGAGCTGCTTGGGCTGTTAGAGCGAGGCAGGAGCACAGCCCAGGCTATTTCTTACAGGCAGCTGCTGTCTTCGCTGTCCTTCAGGCTGACTTGTGGTCCCACTCGCGTGAATTTTAACCTTTTGGTTGCAGTGTCCCACTATCAGGAAGAGGCACACTCCTCTTGCAGGCTGCCTCTCTGCAGACACAGACAGTGGCTCCACAGGAGCGCTTTGGGCCAAGGCAGGCATCGATCCCTGCCTCACGGCCCAGGGAGAGACGTGTAGGTGGTCTCACCACCTCCACTTCAGCTTTAACAGGACAAAAGCGCGGTGAGCGCTGCCTGTCTGGAGCGGACCCTGGCTATGGAGTGCACGGGGCCGAAGGGAAGGGTCTCGGGCTGTCTCTATGCTCAGGATCTCCCACAGACCCCATCAGGCAGTCCACGCTCAGCACGGTACCACCAGGAACCCCTTCGCTTCCCCCATTCTCTCCTTGCTCCAGGAACCACACACAGTCAAGCTGTCACCCGTCTGTGTCTCTGGCATTTACATTCTCCCCCGCTGCCTTTTTTTTTTCTCTCTCTGTAGCTCAGAGCTATTTCCTGGAGAGCAGCAGCACCTTGCTGTCAAGCAGGGAGATGTTCAAGAGGGAAACACTCTGTCAGGTGTTGCTTTAGCCCACAGCAGGGGTAACAGAAACCTATTTCAGAAAGGGAACTGCGCAAAACTGACCCCACGCAAGCAATGACAGCACTTCCCTGGCTAGCGATAGCAGTTGGGGGATGAAAGGAAAAATAACATGAAAATCTGGTTGGTCTTTAAGGAAATAAGTGTTTGTCAGAACGGTGCAAGCAGCAGGAGACAGCCAAAAAGCCAGGCAAGCAGTAGCCAAGGCAGTGCTTAAGGACAAATTGCCTACGGGAGAGAGATGGTGGCTGCTGAGGCCTCCCCCACCCCCAAAAGGAGCGTCAGCATTCAGCACAGCTCTCATCCCCCACTCCAGCTCCTCTAATCCGTCTGGCAGGAAGCGTAAGCCCTCTTCACTCTTCCCCCAGGAGACCAGATCAGGCAGGAGTGCTGATTTCAACAGCACTAGTGTTTAGGAGTGCCTCGGAGAGAGGCAGCAGCAAAAGCAAACTGCAAGAACAAGGAGAGTCTAGAGCGCGGGGTCCCCGGGGAGCGACTCCTGTTTACACAGGGACACATTAACAGCGCATTACTCAGTCACACCCAACCCCAAACTCTCCTTGTGATGCTCCAGAAGCAAAGCTTGCTGCTGTCCCGGTGCAGCAGACACGCCGAGCAGCCCTGCCCTTGACTGCACCAGATCCCACTGGTCAGACAGCAGCCGCGGCCTCGACAGCCCCATCCGCGCTCTGCCGTCGGGACGGCAGATGGACGGGAGCAGCAGCAGAGGGGAACGGACCCCATCCGTCCCACTGAAGCTCTCCAGCAAACAGGTGAGAACAGAAAGGCACAAGCATCTTCATAACATCACTAAACCCACCCATTATGGTCTAACCAGCAGCTCCTCAGCAGATTTTTACCCCTAGCCCATACCTTTCCACATACCCGTCGACAGCCTGACACACCGGTTTTCAGTCCTCACTGAACTCTCTCCATCCACCCTCACCATCCAACAGGTGAGGTTGGCAGGTTCTGCAAGGGGATTCCGCTTCCCCATCAGCCATTGCAACTTCTGACCTTTCCAAACTCACTCAGAAGAGGATTTTTTGCAGTCAAAAGGCCCTGTCCCCTCAGAGTCTTTCTGGGGAGATTTCCTGGGCAGCACGGCTGCCAGGAGGGGTGACTAGACACAACAGTCTTCCCGTGGAAGCAGAGAGCCATTTCCCAAGGCATTGGCAGTGGTGCCTTATAAGAGAAACCAGAAGCAGAAGAAATAGGGCGAGTGCTGGACTAAAAACCACGGTGCGAGAGTTCAAGCCTTGCCTCTAGCACAGGCCCAGATTTGCCCTGTGAGCTCAGCACACCTCCTCTGCAGGTTGCTGAAACACAGACTTGGCGTTACTTTAGTCCCTTCCTCACGTTTACCTTCAGCCCACATCTTCTAAACAACACAAAGAAACAGATACCCTACTGAGTTAAGCACGGTTGCCCCAGCAAGTACAGGGTTCTGCTTGCACGCCACATTTTGCTCCAGAGCTTTCAGACACTTCTCTGGGAGGAACTGTGTGCAGGAGGCGCAGGGTTCACAAACAAGGCCCCAGCCTCCAGCTGCTACAATTCACTTTTAATCAAAAAAAGTGTTCCCAAGATACCACTTGCTCATTCCTTTGACATTCCACATTTTATTGAATTTGGCTGGATTAAAGGGTTAGTTGTATGGTACATGAATTCAATAAATATTTAAGAACTGGATGATGAAGCCCCATTGCATTACAGCAGGGAATTAAGTACATGGATAAGTAAAAATGTACGATTTTTAAAAGATCAAATAACTAGCTGGGGTGGATAAAGGCAACTCTTGAAAAAAAAAAAAAAAAAGACGGCATGTGCACTTCAGAAGGCTTTCTGGCCAAGGACAGCATGGAAGCCCATTACCAGCAAACTGACCGATAAATTAGAGTGGGTTTTTAATACAGAATAAAATGCACTGCAGCAGTTCTGCCATTCCCCGGTCAGAACTGAAAAGGAACATTTACCAAACACAATGCTCTGCCCTGTCAGGCTGGATGGAGAACCCCTCTCCAGGTAGCAACACACTTACCACCAGTCTGCACCTTTAAAAAGCTTTTTGGAAAGGGAATAGGAGGGGACAAGGAGAGTAAGAAGTGACGGGAGACGGGTCTTGCTGGCAGATGTGTGCGCACTCCAGCTCTCTAAGCTTAACAGAAATTGCTCCTTTGCCATGACAGACAGCACAGCAAAGCGTACAACACACCTAGCCTAGGGTAGTTTTCCTGCTGTCCTGTCACAGCAAAGGAGAAGATATCAGTCAGGTCTGCTTCTTTCTCTGAAGACACAAGTAACAGTCTTTAGTAAATGAAAAGAATTGCCTGAAGTCCCCCAGACAGATCTTTAAGGTAAGTGTATTAGCACTTTCCCTGTCTGCTCAGGAAAGTCCTGCCCATGGGGTTCAATTTAAGACCATGCAAGAGCACTTATGTTTTCAGGAAGCCCGGCTACTAAAGCAATATAGAAACTTCTTATGCACCCTATCCATACCTGTGCACCAACCCCCAACCGGATGGGGAGGCTACAATATACTAATGTGGTCGCCCCTCCTGCCACAGTTCCAGCAAGCCTCTACGTCCTGAAGTTATACTAGTTATAACTCCGTATATAGTTACGGTAGTTATACTAGGACTCCAGCCAGGTGGAATGGCTTTGCTGGCACTGCAGAGCAGATCCATTAGGAGCCACACATCATACACTCATCCCGGTTCTCCAGGGAGCACACCATGGCTGCTTTATTCCTTTCCTTCTCTTCCTCTTCCTTGGAGGCCTTTTCCCGCTCTCTGAGTTTCTCTTTGTTCAGGGTGAACTGGATGGGGTTAGCAGCCGGTTTTGTCCGTAGATAGTACATGCCCGTCTTCAGACCCTGCAGAGCAAAAGCACGAGTCTAAGAGCTGGAATCCGCTGGAGGCGAGGCAAGCAGTACAGCCAAACTCTGAACGGCTGAGGCCGCCCTCCCTTAGCCCATACCACCGTACCAACCTCACAGTCACATCTAGTAGTAATCAGGATTAACAGGAACAATGCTACAAGCAGCTGCAACTTTATTGTTCACGAGAGACATTCCAGTAGTAACACCAGATTCTTGGAAGGAAACAGCCGTTTACCCTTCTAAGAATCAGAGAGACCACCTTTTCATGAAAGAACTTATCAGCCCGCATTTGCTGCCTCCCAGCCCACCCCTCCCAGATACCTGCTTCCACCCATAGAAGTGCATGCTGGTGAGTTTGCCGTAGTTGGGTTCTGCGATGTGGATGTTGAGAGACTGGCTCTGATCAATGAAAGCTCCTCTATCTGCTGCCATCTTGAGGATAGTTTTCTGGGAGATCTCCCACACCGTCTTATACAGTTGCTTCAAGTCGTCAGGAATCTCAGGTATATTCTAAAAGTAACAGGAAGAGTTGGCCAATGCGGTGTAACCAGTGACTGCCCAAATGTTCATATTTATAAAATCAAATTCTTCACCAATTGCCGAGACTTCAACAATCCTGACTAGAATTAAGGCTTTTCACAGCTGAACCCTATCACTGAATCCAAGCATTCTGTATCTGAAAGCACCCAAGCGTAAAGAAGCCTTACTTGCTGAAATAGGACAGCTGCTTCGGGGGAATTTGAGAGAAAAAAACTGTTTGCAAACAGACTGTTACTGTTTTGTCCTAAATAGTTGGGAAGTCTTACAAGAAGCAGTCCAGCAGCTAGTATGCCTCCAAACTTCACGACAAGTGGGACACACTTTGTCAGCACACATGACTCCAAGCACAACAGTCACAGCAGCATTTCCAACTCCACAGCATAAATGATTCATCACACAGACTCTTCTACACAGAACTTCTGTATCGGGATGTCATATACTCAGTTCCTGTCTCAAGTCTACTCCCTTCTTTGAAATTATCCCTTTATAATCTTTACGGTAATGGGAATCCAAACACTTGCAGAATCTGCACAAAGTAGCACAGCCTGACTCGGTCTTTGTTCTAGCAATAATTGCTAGCACGTTTCCATTGGGCTTCTCGATGACATGGGCACGCTCCAGCAGGAACAAATTACCACCGAGATCTGACACATCCCCTCATATTTCTAATGGAAATGCTACACATCACAGCTTTTCCTCCCCAGGCTACCAAAGTCACTCATGCACAGCAGACCTCAGAAGCGCTGTGTGGCAAGACAGCCCCCAGCCGGCCAGCACTTCCCAGACAAGCGGGAATCCCTGCGCTGTTCCCCCTGGTTTCTCACGCATACCTGGATAGAGCCGTTGTGGGCAATGATTTGGTTTTTCATCTCCTCATTCCACAGCCCCCTCTCTGTGAGATCTTTCAACAAGTGTGGATTCACAACCTGTAAGGGGCAAAAGCCAAGGAATGAAAGCACTGTGAAAGCTATATTGCCCTGCCTTATGCACAGATACAGCTTCCTAGAGGAGGCAAAGCCACCCCAACGTGCACAGGTTTTCAAATGGTTAAACAAGACCTTGTACAGCACTGACGACCTTTCACTCTTCAGTCATCGTTGGGGTGTGCAGGCAGATGGCCAGACTGCACCCAAGGCTAACACAAGAGGGTAGCAAAGGCGAGATGCCGCTGGCCACTGCAGAACACAGAAGGCTGCCTGCAGCACCTGGATGACACCAACCTGGGACTACACTAGTAGGAAAGTAATGGGAGGAGTTCCAGGACTTTACAAATCAGAAAGGGAATTGTAGGGAACTCTCCTGCATGAAGAATGCCAAAAGATGTGAAAGGGAGAGATCTTGGTTTACCAGGGCCACCGATCACAACCTGAATTACTAAATACCGTTATAAACAAACATTAAGACTGGGGTCAGAAGGGGAGAGAACAAAATAGGTGCAGGCTGTTAATTTGGGAAGAAAGAACTTCTGCTTGGTGGGAGTGGGGGTACCTGTCCAACAGCCCTGTGCCTGCCCTACACAGTGGAGCAGGGTCATAAACCCCTTGTTCTGACCTCACCACCCGCGTCTGACTTGATCCTGCAGTCAGGGGGCAATGGAGCGCTCTCCCCAACATCGACGAGGGGGCACCTCTGAGGGGATGGACAGACCAGACCTCCCTAAAAGTTAGATACTCCCTTTGTCTCACATAGAGGTCCTGGCTAGCTCCAGCCTCCAGAACTCACAAGTGTTTCATACTCTTTCCTAAATGACAGACATCTCTGCATCTGTAAAGCTTTTACATGACCTCTTCAGATTTGTGCAGTGCTTCATATACAGCTCTTTCCTCAGGACTGCGCGCAGCAGCACTGTCATTTGAGTTACTCTTCCCATAGCATGAGTGTCCCTTCAATAATTTCACTAATCATCAAATCATCATTCAGTTAGCCAGTATTCCTGCAGGCCATCTTGAGGCCTCATAAAGGTTTTTTCCAGACAAAAGCAGCACTTGTTTACAATTTTGCATATTGCACGATGACTGTTGAGGAACATGCAAAACAGTACTACGACAGCACAGAGTACAAGCCTTCAACATAAACATCTACCTGAATTGAGTTACCAAGTGTGTGGCCTCCGTCTTGTCTTTCTTAGCAGTGAAAGTCACCAAAGACATGAAAACAGAAAAGCTGCCTGGCTTACCTGAAACTCTCCAGAGAGGACTCTGCGTGTGTAGATGTTGCTGGTGTATGGCTCAATGGATTCATTATTGCCCAAGATCTGAGCAGTAGAAGCAGTTGGCATGGGAGAAAGGAGAAGGCTGTTTCTGACACCGTATCTAGCAACAATAGTCAAGAGTTAGAAACCTTCAACCAAGTGAGACAAGACAGAGAAGACCCAAGAATAGCACAGTTTCCATACTGTCTGCGAGGAGCTAAGAGGGCCAGTATAAGGAACTCTCAGCTCACACTCGGAAATCTCACCTTCTCGGGGTAACCTGCAAACCCTCAGATTACCTGCAGTAAGAAGAGGGAAGCTCCACTAAACTTGTAACATGGGTAAACATGGAAGCATAACTGAACTCTTTGTTATTTTCATGTTTAATAAGAGGGTTTCCCAAATTATCCAGTCATCAGAAAGGAGGCATCGAAAAAAAATCTGTCAGGCATTCCACAACTCCACAGCACTCAGGGAAAACCAAAACGAACAGCCCATGAAGAGCCTGAGACTTCTCCATACACGAGACAGTAGATGCATCTACTAAATTCAAAAATTAGACCCACACAAATTGAGTAAATTCATTACAGGCACTTCACGCTTTAACGATTCCTGTCTTCAGGATGTTCAAGGCTCATCTGCTTTGCCCTGCCAGCGGGGAAAGATTTTCCCTGCAGGCTCCATCTCACTCATCACTACGTTTGTGTAACTGGAACACAAACCATTCTGCTGATGCATCCAAGGTGAAGTAGGAGCTCAGCTAAATTAGAGTCTAGGGGGTGGGGTCTCTCTGCCTTGTAGGAACAAAAATGAAAGAAAACCATCCGCAAACAGTTTTGAAGGAAGATCTACTGGGGCGGGGGGAAACACATAGGACCATTTTCACGCTTGCGCCTTATCTTTTGTTTTTAGGCAGCTAGAACATATCAAATGTATTTTACATCTAACACAGTTTTGAAGGAAGATCTACTGGGGCAGGGGGAAACACATAGGACCGTTTTCACGCTTGCGCCTTACCTTTTGTTTTTAGGCAGCTAGAATATATCAAATGTATTTTACATCTAATACAAACTGTGCAAGACTACTCACTTAGCAATCTTCTCCTTTAAAGCCTTCCAGTCCCAGAGATCAGACGGGGTGACATTCCACATGTCATACTGAAGAATCTGAAGAACACATGTGTAGTCCAAATTAGACAGGGCGCTCTTTTCTCCATATTGTATAGACCACATTCTAAATTGACCGGTTGTTCCTATTAACTGTTCTCTACAAGTCAGCCTCACTAAAGCTCCTGTATCATTATCTTACAAACACTCAATCTTTGTGCTAAAGGGGACAGCCAGCACAGGCCGAGTCTCGTTTTTCTTTTATTGCCCTCTGCACCTCAGTTTAACTTACGCATTTCTTACTGCACGTAAGAAGCCAAACTGATGGAGGAAAACTCGAGCACCATTTGTACTGTTGCAATATTATCAGCCTAAGGTGTTTCAGCCATACATCTCCTGTATCAAAGACCAGGCACAGTCAGATTTCATAGCTTTGGCTCTGACACAGGACAGTCCCTGGTACTTACTCCTTTGCTGACAGGAGAACCCTCATACGTTTCATACGGTCCCTGCTCCTTGGCTAGTTCACAGCTGGCTTCCAAAGCACCATAATAAATGGTCTCGAAAATTTGCTGGTTCAAGCGCTGGGCCTCGGGACTTTCAAAGGGGTACCTCATCAAGATGAAAGCATCTGCCAGGCCCTGCACACCAATGCCAATGGGACGATGGCGTCTGTTGGAGCGTTCAGCCTGCGAGGCATTCAAGCAAAGAGAATAATTACCTGTAGCAGAACTAGAGAATCACAGAATCAGTTCGGTTGGAAAGGACCTCTGAGAGGAATTTTCATCCATACTGTTGCCTTAACTTTTATGTGCCATCCATTCCACTACAACAACCCACCTTCCAATTCTGCCCAGTTCCCCACTGTTTGCTGTTTGGTGGGGCAGGAATTTGAGGACCCACATTAATTTTGTTAGAAGTGATCATTGATTTTAATTGCTCAAACTGACACACAGAGGGAGCCGTGATTCAGAAGTGAACGCTAAGCACTTTCTGAAAAAAAAAAAAAAACAAAACAAAACAAACAAAAAACCCCACCAAAAACACAAAAAACACCCCACAGGCCTGTGAAGGCATTAAAACTCATGCATTCAAATTGTACACACCTGATCCTCATCAGGTTTGGCTTCACACTTTGGGTATTTGCTTACTTCCTCCTCCAATGCCCAGCTCTGCCGCTTGCCTTTCTATGTTCTTGCAATGCAACAAACGCCACTCCTGTCTCTCTTCAAGAACTACCAACCCTCTCCCCACTTTCCTTCCAGAAAGCTGTCTATGCACCCTCCCAAAAATGCATAAAAACAAAAAATCAAGACTCAGTTACTCTCTTGTTCTCTCTGTTCCACTTTCCACTCTACTCCTAGCGCTGTTCTGTGCTTTATGGAAATCCACACACATGAAAAAAATCCAACTGCAGAACCATCTCAAGCGGGGGCTTTTTCTACAACTGCTTCACTAAGGAAATGCTCCGGGTTGAAGCTTAAGAAGCCACTAACAGCGGGTCACATCTGCAAACAGGTAGCTAATGGAACTTCCAACTATTAGCCAAAACAGGTTTACAAAACCCCTCGCTGGTTCCTTCTGCCCAAGACTGAACTGGGTTTGCTACAGAACAACAGGCCCTTTGTCGTCAGACTCTCAGCATGCCTCCAGCCCCGTACCAGCTCCGCACAGCACTCACCTCTGGCACTGGGTAGTAGTTGATATCGATGATTTTGTTCAGGTTTCGGACAATAACTTTAGTGACCTCAGCTAGCTTCTTGAAATCATACGTATGCTCTGAAGTGACATACATGTTCAGGGCTATAGAGGCCAAATTACAAACTGCAACCTGTGGAGAAAGCACAGTGAGAACAGGCATGCCAGCCAACACCCCATGCAAAAACCATAATCTCAGTCCCAGAGCACGCTCGCTATCCAAACTATATGGAAACAAAGAACCAAGCAACATACGAGGCTGGAAAAATGCACTCCTCATTTCTCTGCTATCTTATGAGTTGCAAAAAGGTTATCAACAATTCAAAACATTTAGCAGATATCAATACCCCCTTAAAAATTCAGTTCTCTGGCTTGGTCAATCCTGTTGTCTGTAAGCCATCCTTCCAGAAACTAAGGCTAACCATTTCTTGTGTTGCCAGAACCAGTAGCTGATCTCAATGAGATTCAGACTATATCAGGGCATTTTTTTGAACAATTTTTTAACACTAATACTATTTCCAACCCCAGGAGAATTGAAACAAGTAAGCTAAAATTTCTTGTGCAGTACAGGCAGGCAAGATGGCTCTCCACCTCTTCTAGACTACTCAGGACTTTATGAACATGCCAAAGAGCATGAGCTAAAGAACAACTAGTGGCTGCTCAGGCAGTAGAAACTGATAGGTTCAATTACAACAGCCTCAAGAGCTTTACCACACTAAAACTGCCCATGCTGTATTAGCACTAACTCATTTCTGTGTCCTTTCTTCACCTTTGTTAGTAATGCTGCGGCCCAAACAAAGCACATCCATAGAGCACCAAGATTAGGGTAGTACACAGGGAACTCGGGGGGAATTGATACTGAAATGTCAGTCTTGGGGTAGGAGAGGTATGGTTTTACTAAACCACTAGCCAAAGAGATGCGTACATCAGCTACCAGCAAGCCAAAGAGCTTACTTCTCCCTCAAGCTTTCGGAGGTTCACTTCGATGGGTACCTTGTTTTATATCAAATCCTCCACGGGAGTTGGAAGGGAGGGGACACCCACAAGTGCAAAAGCTCAAGTCAGTGCAAAAGCTCAAAACATCCCCAGAATTTTTTTAGCTACCTGTTCCCTTCCCCAGCCAACACTCAGACATAATCTAGGAAGCTGCAACAGGAGCAGTCACAGCTTTCCTAAATGCTACACACTCCTGTTCTCCACTTACCTCATCTTTGCTGGTATATTCCACTATTTCTGTACACAGATTGCTGCATTTGATGGTCCCCAAGTTCTGCTGGTTGCTCTTCCGGTTGCAAGAGTCTTTGTACAGCATGTACGGTGTGCCAGTCTCTGTCTGAGATTCAATGATCGCGTACCAGAGCTGCTGGGCCTTCACCACTCGGCGGACACGGCCTTGCTTCTCGTAACTGCAACAGGGCGCATGCTGCTTAATAATTCCCCGGCTCTCCAAAAACAGCAGTGAAAGACAATCATTTTTAACACAACATCAGGTTCTTAGGCGGGCAAGACCCCATTCACTTCTGAACTGTGTGAACTCTGAACTGTTCTTGTTTAAAGGAAATAGAAATCTTTCACTACAACATCCTATACAACTCGTTCAAAACAAAGCCTTCGACCGTTTTAAGCAGGGATCGCTTCAGAATTTCCCTCTAATAAGCTAAAACAACTGTTCATACATAGTTCTATCTTGAGCAGGTCGCAGCCTGAAGCAAACAGTAAGCTGACATTCCCCATCTTTGCCTTTTTATCCATCTGATAATGGAACTCACTGACCACTCATGAGCCAACACCACAAACCTGTGCTTTGGCTGCCAGATACCACACAACAAGGGCAGTTCTGTGAATGGATGATCACTGCTTAAAAATCCATTCACTTTTCTTACCTTTCATATAGTTTCTCAAATTCCTCTCCCCAAACCTCATCTAGGCCAGGACACTCATTAGGACACATTAAGGACCAGTCCTGTAAAAGAAGGAAAAGATTTTCTCTTGAATATTTTTAGGCACCCTGTTAATTAGAGGCATTCAACTTCATCAGCAGATCCTGCTGTAAACAGGAACGTGCAAACTACACCTCCCATCCTGAAAAACTAGGAACCAACTCTGCCAGCACACAGGGGCAAGATGCTTATCAGACTAGTCAGATTTATTTAAAAATTAGTTATACAAACGTTTATGACCAAATCGCATTTTTACTCTTTAAATGACTGGTTCTCAAGCTATAGCCCATTTCAAAGCAAATACAGGCAGTCACATGAAGATCAATTCCTGAGATTTTTGATGCTTTAAGGAAACTCCAGAGTGAAAACTGAACATAATACTATCAAAACATAAGTCATGGGCTATAAGATAAAGCACTGAAGCAAAATCTCACTGGAGCTCTCCGACTCCACTCTCTACCTGCACAGCCTAGTTCTCAAACAAGGCGCAGAAGTTCTTTCAGGAAGTTTGCTTCCTTTGCCGCTGGGAAGACAGCTCTGCAACCCTTCATGAACCCCATCCCAGGGCTCATCACCTGTTTCTCCATCAACAGACCTATTCTGTACCAATCGAGCTTCTTACCTGGTTGGTTTCAACTCGCTTCATGAAGAGATCAGGAATCCAGAGGGCAAAGAAAAGGTCTCTGGCTCGCTGCTCTTCTTTCCCAGTGTTCTTCTTTAAGTCAAGAAACTCAAAGATGTCCAAATGCCACGGCTCCAGGTAGATGGCAAAAGCCCCGGGTCTCTGATACATAAAATATAGTCAAGATCAGAACAAATAGCCCTTAAAAATTAAATCTCCTGCACTGCTCCCAAGTGCACACAATACCCTAAGCTAACTGGAGCTTAGTTCTATAGTCTCGTTACGGCGATTTCAATATGCTTTCTTGCATTACTGTTGCTCTCACTTACTGGAACTTGGCCATGTTACTAGTTCCAGATTCTCAATAAAAATTATTTAGTACCAAAAATGTATTTCTTCTGTGCAAACATGAGCTTGACAAATCTTAGATTTACTTACTAAGGTCATGCCTCCATTGACCTCTGGACTATGTTAAGACAAAGGATACAGATCAAGAAGCTTTCTGCAGTCGTATACCTTAATTCACTATAGGGCATTCAAGGAGTGACTGATAACCAGTGCAAGAGGCTGATCTAACGTGTGCATTCCGTGCAGCAGACATATACCAAAAGATATACCTGCATGATAAAATGCATAGTGAAAGGGGAACAACAGAATATCAACAAGAAGGGGAGAAAATGCCCTCTTTTAATTATGTGCCACCTACAACCACTTCATCAGCTCACTGATGTTACTGAGGCAATCTTTCACAGACGTGGAACCTCTCCCTCTGACCTGAGGTTCCCTTCTCAACCCTAGTTTAATGGAAAGCCAGTACCTTGTTTCCACCTTGATCCACATAGCGGGCAGTGTTGTTGTAGACCCTCAGCATTGGAACAAGCCCATTGGAATTTCCATTTGTCTGCAGAGGCACAGGAAAATCATCAATACTAAAAAGCAACTGCCTGAAGAGATGTGCCTACATTTTCTGTATGCCTTTCAGCAGTCTGCAAAACTCTTATGCTGAAAGCTAGGAACTGACCACCCCTATCAGTTATTTGGCAGCCCCTTCCCCCACCTTTTTTGTAAATAGACAAAAATGTGTCAGCTACTGGTCCCAGAATTAGTAAAATGTAACTCCTAACTTCTTTCCTCTATGTTATGTAAAGGCTTGTAGAGTTACATACACTGTGACAAAAAATCAAACACACATCCACAGATGATCTTAAGGAGTTAGACATACAAAAAGGAAAAGGGCTAACGCACAGGTCTCTGAACATATTCCTAGGTTGCTAATACCTAAATAACTTGGAATTGTCTGATCAAACAGTGGAATAAGATCCTCGTTTTGGAAGGACTTCCATTAGGAAGCCAAAACACCAGGGAAAACCAGCCTTTTTGCCTTAGAGCATTCTGAAAAGGGAAGGACTACTGAGTTGGACTGCTGTGTTAAACTGACTCAGTAGAAGCAGCATTGATTTGGCAACTGAAATATAGACATTTCCTGAAGGTTAACCTCTGCTGGGAACACCATCTGCACGCTTACCCCAGCGATATAGCTGCCTGTGGCTCGGATACAGCTCACAGCAACGCCAATCCCACCAGCAGACTTTGAGATCAGTGCACACTGCTTGAGGGTGTCATAGATCCCCTCAATGCTGTCATCCTTCATGCACAGCAGGAAACAACTAATGAAAACAAATAGCTTTAGCATACAAAGATTAAAACAAAAAAAAGTAACTAAGTATTTCACCAGGGCTGCAGAGAAACAACAGTAAATGCTGAATTTTTAGCATGCTATGCAAAGCAAATAAATGAAGCAAAACCACAGGCTGCAAAGTGGAATAAAGAACAGTTTTAGAAAACATCACAAGCAATAGTTGTATTATTGATACCTGTTATAGCAAAGCAAAACATTTTTTTAAAATTGTATCAATTATGCTTGCTACTTTTAGCATATTTTAGAAAACAATTACTAGGATTCATCTTGTAATCTACAGAAGACTGCATATAAGCAACTTTTAAATAACATATAGCCATGTAAATATTTCCATTAGCTTTAGAAGCTTACAGAAACCTGTGTATTTTTCCCCCAAAGACTACACTAGAGATGAAGTTAAATTTGACAGCAGCTTCTCAAAGCTTTATAAAACAATCACAGAAACACAGCTACTATTTTTAGAAGTTGTGAAATCATTTCATTGAAATCATTTCATTTGATCAGATCCTATCTCCCAAATTGTATCTTCGTCCAGTTATGCATTCAGCAAACTCAAAAGCCAAAGGTACCTGGAAAGCTGAGGCCGGTTGGTGCCTGCGTTGAATAACGTGGGGGAGGCATGGGTAAACCACCTTTCAGACAGAAGATTGTAAGTTTCAATTGCAGCTTCAATGTCATGTTTGTGGATCCCCACCGACACTCTCATCAACATATGCTGAGGACGCTCAGCAACTAAACACAAAAAGCAAAGGGGGGAAAAAAGGACGTCAGTGTGACATTTACCATTGCTACAGACAGATATAGAGGTCATCGCAATAAGCTACAAACAACGTGCCGTGGGCCACTTGACAACCATAGCTTTCATAGAATCACAGAACAATTCAGGAACCTCAGGAGATCTCTGGTCCAGTCTCCTGCTCAAAGAAGAGTCAGCTAAGAGAATCACACCAGTTTGCTCAGGACTTTATCCAGTCAGGTTTTGAAAAACTCAAGGACAGGGACGGCATAATGCCCCTCAACAACCTGCTACAATGCTCGATTGTTCTCATAGGGGAAAAAAAAGCCTCACCTGTACTAACAGCTAAAATCCAAAAAATATCCAATCAAGCATCCACTTGCTCTCTGGGTTTATTATATTGCAATTAACCTCTCACCCTTCTGGTGTCCTGCAATAACTGACACTGATAGTGGAGTAGCTCTTTCAATTTAAATTTATTAAAATGTGCTTAGCATTACAGAACAAGTTACCAGCTGGACAGGAACCACTTCATCTTCTAAATCCTAGATAACACGCAGCTTTCAAAGCACTGGGGTCCTTAAAACAGACAGGTAAAGCACAGTTGTCCAGGTCACGCTGCCAGTATTTGGAACACCCAAGTAAACTTGCCACAGTGCAACTCTTTAATGATCAACTGTTTTTCCTGCAAGCGTACCAGTGCCACCATAGATGCTACAGTCTTAGCCTAGGAAAAGAATTTGCACATGACCACAGAACACTTACTACAAACGTGTTGCTATTTTTCTACACCAGTACTCAATGTTCTCACTGGAATCATAGAATGGTTTGGGTTGAAAGGGACCTTGAAAATCATCTACTTCCAACTGGACACCTCCCCCCAGCCCAGGTTGCTCCAAGCCCCGTCCAACCTGGCCTTGAACACCTCCAGGGATGGGGCAGCCACAGCTCCTCGGGGCAACCTGCCCCAGGGGATCACC
>NW_009649728.1:156309-162688 GCF_000708025.1 Charadrius vociferus | reverse complement strand
CCCCCGAGCTGGAGGCAGCACTGCAGGGGGGTCTCCCCAGAGCAGAGCGCAGCAGAGGGGCACAGTCCCCCCTCGCCCTGCTGGCCACGCTGCTGGGGATGCAGCCCGGGATGCCGGGGGTCGCTGGGCTGCCAGCGCTCAGAAAGCTATGAGGTAGCCTATTTGCCTCCTCAACCTCTGCCTCTGAGACTTCTAAATAATACTTTAAGATGATAGAGTTCTTACCTTTTGAGTTGATTTTCAGCAAATAGGAGCGCTCCAGAGTCTTTAAAAAGCGAGAATGCATTTTAGCAGACATGCAGATTTCAGTTTAAAAAAATCCCAACAAACTATTAACTCTGAAATCAAACACCTTCATGCTCCTTATCCCAGATTTCAACAGAAGCGCCAACCCTGCACTCCACTCCTCCTCTTGTTAATGGCATAGGATATCAGGTAACTAATAACTAAAAAAACCCAGAAGTCCATCATAAGATTCCAACACTGAGGACTCTATGCTTTGGATTATGGAGTGGTGGTGGAGCATGCAGCCGCAACGTTCAACTCTACCTCCCAACCCACAGCGAACTAAGGCAATGGAATGCTTATTCTCCACAACCCTCCTTAAAGTATTGTTAAAAGTATTGTTATAATGCTTTCCAGACAACCTGTATCACAATCTGCAATGCTGGGTGTTGAACACACAAAATGACAAACATGGTAAGCCTCCAACTAGAGCAGATGCCTTTTAAGCTCGTGCCTAATGGATTACAGCAGTAATTACAGGAGGGGATGTCCGGAATTCCATAGCTATATACATATAGAAACACAAAACCCCCTTCAAGGTCGCCTCTTTCGATCCTTGTCTATGCTGTTTCTGCAGCTGCTCTGCTCTTTACACACTCCAGTTGTTTCCTCATTACAAACTACTTCCCCCAGACCAGAAGACTCCACATCAGGTGTGTTGATGGAAACTCTAGGCAAAGACTCCCCCAGTTCTTAAAGATAGTCACAAGAAATATCAGAAATACCCAGTGCTAGGGAAAAGCTAAATGCTCTCCAGCTAACTCTCTGGAGAACCCCCTGCATCATGCTCTACAACAATTCAGCAAAGAACAACATGTTACGAGGGGAGCAGGAGGAGCAGATGGTGGGGGCACAGTAGACTGGACTGGTTGTGGGGGAGATGTTCCAGCAGCATGGAAGACGACAAAAGCGTGGGACGACACACTGAGAACAACTGTTACACAAAACAATGGGGAAAACCCAAAATCCCTTTTTTGGCTTATTAAGAATCAGATTATTTGCTTGAGGAATGGCATGAGCTGGGAAGCTTTCAACAACATTCCGTGCTATCTGCTGCAAAACAGTTAAAGCCCAACAGTTAAAATATTATAGCAGCCAAGGGTACGCAACAAAGCCAAGAAGAAAGTACATGATTCATCCTGTTAGAGAACTGCTTTGTGCAGGTACTCTTCGTTTTCACAAACCCGCTAATGTCCCACCTACTCCAGTGCCCTCCTTGCCCAAATCTAGATGATTCTGCAAGTATTCCCATCCTTCCCAAAAGACTCAGCTCCAGAACAGTATCGAAACAGCAGTCTTCATTATCATGAGTAATGTGCTTTTTACCTTAAAACCAAAATAGTTGTAGGAGAAGTCTCTGTCATAGATAATGGCAGAATTCAGGCGCTGAAAGGAAATAATACAGAGAAAAATTTACATTTACAATCACGTTTTTTGTGCCTCACATTAAGGTATAACAACGCTATCATTGTTTGGCATTTCTGGCCTCAAAGGTCTAGTGAAACAGATATCAGATCAGAGGGAACAAAGTAGGGAAGAGCACTTAGCTTGAAACAACAAATGCACAGTTTTAACAATTTTTTTCCAAGTACAATGCACAATTGTTGGCTATGTTTTACTGAAGTCTAACTAGACACCAAGAAACACAAGATAAAATCAAAATACGAACATGACTTCCCCCTAAGAACACAGAGCTGGAACAACGTGAAATCGGAACCCAAACCTCAACTCTCCCTTCTCTGCACACAAAACAGATTGCTGCATCAAAAGGTACTTTTTCTCAAACTAATTAGTCGTGCTGATCATGCTTATGAGGACACCCAAGAAAACAGATTCTACTACAGAAACATCTTTATATGAAAGAAATTCCTACATCGCCTCTTTTAAACTCTCCAGAACAGAGCAGTTATCACCTGCACTGGTTTCTGCATTGTCTTTTTGTCTTAAAACAGCTATGGCTTACTTAAAAATAAGAAGGAAGTTATCTAAACTAGTTCACTCAATTTTTAAAACTTAGAAGTGGAAAAAAAAGTTACATACATCTTTGTTGGCCAAAACTATATCTAGAGTTTCTTTGGAGACCATTGGTGAGTGCTTCCCGTTGTGAGGGTTTACGTAGTTGTAGAGATCATCCATCACATCTACAACAGAAAGGTATTTAAAAAGAAGGACGTCCACAGACCTATACATGCATCATCTGTCGTTTGTTTTCAAGGATTTAACAGGCAGGACTATTCATCCTCGAAAATAACCCCCTCCAGATCTACAAACATACAACTTCTCTTCTATCTGCCCAGTATTATTACTAATCTGTTAACCTTAAACATGCACTTCCCTTACCAGGTTTTTTTTATAGAATTTATAACACATAATAAATGGGAAAGAAAGTGGGTGCAACCTAATTTCAATCAGTTACATTTTTCATCAATCTATTTATACAGATACTTCTCACAAAACAGGCAATTTCACTTTCCTCGTGACATGCCTAAAACTCATGTTTTTCATCTCCAAGGCATTTTTAGTTAGCCTAGGTACTTAGTAACTTCTGCTTAAGAAAGAGATTTCCATATTTATATCCTCTAAAACTCCTACTCCCTTTCTGACTAATTGCTATCCAAGTGCCCCCAAAGAGACTTACCACTGAACACTTTCTTAGTTTCTTTGTGCAAATTGGACACTGCAATCCTCGCTGCCAGGATAGCGTAGTCAGGGTGTTTGGTGGTCAGGGTTGCAGCCGTTTCAGCAGCCAGCGTATCCAGTTCCACCGTCGTGACACCACTGTACAGCCCCTGAATCACTTTCATGGTGATCTGGGCCTGAAAAAGGAAAATTCCAGAGGTTACCTACCTATTGTTGGGAAAAAAACCCCCAAACCCGATGTTTGAACCATTCAAGATGTAAGATATGCTTCACTATAAACAGTACTGTTTGCTCTGTTTGAATAGAAAAGCAACTTAAAATACCAAACACTCTTGGTGAAGTACTGACTCCTAAAATTTTAAAGTAATCCTGGGGCAGAAGGGAGAGCAAGGAAAGAGTGAAGAAAGCAGAAACTGTTAATCCAGAATCATTAATAGTCTTTTTTCTGCAGACACTTTCCTAAAGTCTAGGACAGAGCAGCAGCAAAGTTCATAGCGAAAAAAGTCAGATTAAAACAGTACTTGCTTGGAAGTTTTGAAATTCTGAATGAAGCCTGACTTTATAAATGCCTGATGAGACATGGAACTGCTATGCCTAAAATCATTTAATGACGAGCAAAACAACCCCAACCCTGGAGGGGATACAATGGCTTAACCTAATCTTCATCTGCCAGTTGGGACCTTTTGTGGGAACAGACTTCTGCATCTACCATCTCTAAAGTATTTTCTGCTTTTCTCTCAAGCATTTAGCAGTGATCACTATAAAAAAGAGCATATTCTACACTGGTGAAGAGAGGTCTAATCTAACGTGGTAACTGCCAAATACAGCTGAAGTACCAACAGCCTCACAAAACCAGCATGTTATTTTCAAACCTTACTCTCTGAAAGTATGCACATTAGGTTAGGGATTTTTAGTATTGGTTCTTAAAGCCTCTGGCACAAGAAGATCATAGAATTATAGAATGGTTTAGGTTGGAAGGGACCTTAAAGACCATTGAGTTCCAACCTCCCTGACAGGGGCAGGGACCCCTCCCCCCAGCCCAGGTTGCCCAAGGCACCTCCAGCCTGGCCTTCAACACCTCCAGGGATGGGGCCTCAACAACCTCTCGGGGCAACCTGTGCCAGTGCCTCACCACCCTCACAGGGAAAAACTTCTGCCTCATGTTTAATCTAAACCTGCCCTCTTCCAGTTTGAAGCCATTCCCCCTCGTCCTGGCACTCCGTGCCACAGTAAAAAGTCCCTCCCCAGCTCTCCTGTAGGCCCCCTTTAGGGACTGGAAGGCGGCAATAAGATCTCCCCGGAGCCTCCTCTTCTCCAGGCTGAACAGCCCCAACTCTCTCAGCTTCTCATCCAAGATCCAAGTCCAAAGGAGAAACTCAGTTTCAGGATGAGAGATGTCACACACTACTGCAGAACAAATAAAAATGCAGTGCTTCACATAAGAACAGCTTCATGATTAAGACAGGGGTATTAAGAGTCAGGAGGACTAGGAACCTTGCTTCTGTCCTCATCGCCAACTCCCTATGTTACTGAGATCAAGTCAGTGTACTTTGTGTTTCAGTAACCAAGTCAGTAATGCGCATCCTCCTGCTCTCTATCTACGGCTGAAGGGCACCACTTTTTGGTGCAGAATGAACGTCAAATATTTTACACACATAATTTAAGACAAAAAAGGAGACCATTAGATCTTGGAGATGGGAAGAGCCTAAGTTGGCAACTCCAAATGAACAAACTGGGTCTGCACATCTGCATATAAATCTCACAAAGATAAATGGATCCACGAGGGAGTCATCCTCTGCACAGGCTTTGGAAGGAGAAGCTTACACGGGTGGGATCAACATGCACTCAAAGTTATACGCAGCTCGAAAAAACAAAACAGGGATATTATAATGACAAGGTGGTTCTGACAGACAGAAAGATCACCTTGTTTTATTAAGAGAGTATCAAGAGCTACTTTCCATATAGTATTCCTCAAGTTTTGCAGACTGAAATTGAGAGCAATCTACCAAAACAAAAATATGTGAGTTGGAACAACAAACAACTCTTTTTCTTTTAAACACAGGAAGCTCAATTGCTTCGACAACATTTAAGGTAAAACCAATTTACAATAGGTAAACTGATTTTCCCCTACCGCAGTCTCAGACTCTGTATCTGTGAAGGAAAAAAAAAAACAATTCAGAACACAAACAATTAGAAGAAACACATTATGAATGTATTTGCCAAAGAGTTCCTGCCATGCTTGCCTTTTCTTTTGCCAAGGAGAATAACTGGGTAACACCTGCTTAGCACTGCTGGCTTTTAGCAGAGCAGAGAACAGGACAGCAGGAAAAGGGACAGACTCACGGGATCCACAAAGTCAGCGTTGAGGCCATAGCAGAGCTTCTGGATGCGCGACGTGATCTTGTCAAACATGACACGCTCTTGGCGTCCATCTGTTGGAGAAGAGGTTACTGTCACAGCAGCTCCCATTACAACAAAGTAAGCACAGTATCCTCCTACGCAGCACCTCATATGAGCAGCCAGCCCTCTTTTGGGGGAACTTGGGGCAGGGAATCACCAAGGGCAACCTGTTCAGACCCTCTGTTCAGGCCCAAGGAGAAGAGAGGCTATCCCTCCGCCCTGGCAGGTTCTTGCTGCAAATGATCAACACTATACGTGGGATCCCTCACTCAGAGGTGAAGTCTCAGTATAGTGAAAAACACCGGGGAGCTCACACCACTTCACGAGGGGCACAGGCACCCACTATAGGGCGAAGAAACTCCCACCCCACTAGACCTAAAGCTTTGCATAAACCCAGTTCTCAGGACCACCACTGCAGAGACGGGGAACCCAGCTGAGGGCCACCCCAGCCCCCCCGGGACCCCTCCTCTAGCCGAACACTCCTTTGAGCAAAGGTGCGGGGACCAAACCCAAAGCTCACTGCCATGGGGAGGGTGGGGGATCTCCCAAAGCAAACTAATGGGTCTCATCCCTCAGTTATAGTGTTATGGGGGGGCTCCCTCACCCTGGGGTCCCCCCCAAAGCAGATGGGGTGCTATCCCCTCACACAGAGGGCACCCCATCCTTCCATGCTCAGTGCCATGAGGGATCCCCCCAAAACAGAAGGAGGGGGTGTCCCCCATCTGTTCACTTCAGGTGCCATGAGAGGGACCCCCAGAGCCGAGGGGTCCCGTCCCCTCACACCAGGTGCCATGAGAGGGACCCCCCAAAGCAGAAGGGTGCCATCCCCTCACACTCGGTGCCATGAGAGACACTCCTCAGAGCAGAGGGGTCGCGTCCCCTCACACTCGGCGCCATGAGAGACGACCCCCCCAGAGCAGAGGGGTCCCGTCCCCTCACACCAGGTGCCATGAGAAAGACCCCCCAGGCAGAGGGAGTGACCCCATCCCCCCCACACTCGGTACCATGAGAGGGGACCCCCGCAGAGGAGAGGGGCGTCCCCATGCCCTCCCCC
>NW_009649728.1:145963-155739 GCF_000708025.1 Charadrius vociferus | reverse complement strand
GAGGCGGCGCCGCAGCCCCCTCTGTGCCCTTGCCCCACACAGAACGACACCGCCCGGGGGCAGAGGCCCGTCCGGGCACGGCGGCCTGTGCGCCCAGCCCGGGCCTTCCCCTGAGGAGGCTGGCGCAGGGGGCAGGGAGGGGAGTTGGCGCCCCGTGAAGAGAATCACTGAAGCGTAGGTGGAGCTCAGCCAGTCCAACCGCTGCCAGAGCAGGGCCGCCCAGAGCAGGGTGTGCAGCGATGCGTCCAGGCGGGTCTGGAATATCTCCAGAGAAGGTGACTCCGCACCTCTCAGGGCAGCCTGTGCCAGTGCTCCGCCATCCTCACAGCAAAGGAGTTTTTCCTCATGTTCAGATGGAATTTCCCGTGTTCCAGTTTGTGCCCGTTGCCCCTTGTCCTGTCGCTGGGCACCGCTGAAAAGAGTGACCCCATCCTGCCACCCGCCCTTCAGATATTGATCAGCGTTGAGGAGATCCCCCTCAGTCTTCTCCTCTCCAGACTGAACAGCCCCACGTCCCTCAGCCTTTCCTCAGCAGAGAGATGCTCCACTCCCCTCAGCATCTCCGTAGCCCTTTGCTGGACCCTCTCCAGCAGTTCCCAGTCCTTCTTGACCCGGGGAGCCCCGAACTGGACACAGCGCTCCAGATGTGGCCTCCCCAGGGCAGAGCAGAGGGGGAGGATGGCCTCCCTCCACCTGCTGGCCACGCTCTTTGTAATGCACCCCAGGAGACCTCTTGGCCACAAGGGCACATTGCTGGCTCGTGGGCAACTTGTGGTGCAGAAAGGCCCCCAGGAGACACACAGCCCCTGGAGGGCTCTGAAGGCTGGGACTGGGGCACACTGAGCCGCCATCCTCGGCCAAGGTGGTGGGTGCCCGAGCTGAGGGTGACATGAAGGGTGCACATCCCACCTTTGAGGTTCTCAAAAAAGCCCATGATTACCCGTAAAACGTCAGGACTGACATGCCTATGAGGGGTCACCCTTCCCCTGTGCTTCGAGAGGGTGAGCTCCTTCCATGCCCCCATGGGCAACCACCGTCTTCTTCTGCAGCCCTTTCTCCTCACAGTGGCAGGGCAAGTGGCTGGGACCTTGGGCAGGGCTCACGGGCCACAGCACCCAAAGCTCCAGTGAGGTTTTTGCACATAATGCAACCCAAAATGTCAGTCGTTCCTCTGCTAACCAGCTCTGAGTGTCTTGGAAACCAGCAGCCGACCAGCAGCATGTGAGTCTGAAATGGCGTGATCATATCTTGTGTTTATCGTTTACAGCATCTTCCTTTTCTGCACAGAGCCTGTCAAGTGCCTCTTCCCCCCACGGAGCGCACCCGCCCGCAGGGGACGATGCTGAGCAGCTTCGCACCGCACCGCCTGGTCGCTGCGAGTGGGAAACGGGAAGCCGAGGCAAATACAGCACCGCAACGGAAACTTCAGGTTTTGCACCCTGAAGAGTATAATCATCCAGCGTGCAAGTTACCCTTCGGCTGAGGATAGTCCTGTGAGCCTCAGAAAGAGATCCCGGGAGTTTTGGTGGCACAAGGTGGCGGGAAGTTCAGTTACTTATTTCTTCACTGTGTCACTTCCCCCATGAGGGTGTTGATTCCATTCAGTCAGAGCAAAAACAGCAATTACCTACTCCTCGGCACCAGGGTGTGCTTTGAAGGTGCCCAGTGCACCGGCAGGTCAGCCCGATCCCGCACAGCTTGGGCGAGCCAAGCAGGAGCGCTGCACAGACACCGGCTGCCCAAAGAGCTCCCGCCTCAAAGATGTGACACGGAAATCTTGGAACTGATCAGGAAATGGGAATAAATTCGGGGCCGTTCCTCTACTTTACTGGAAAAAGGCCTGCAGAAGGAAAAGGCATGGCATTTTGATCCTTTTGAAGCATGAGCTGTGCTCACGGATCTTTGCCCTCGAGTTCTTCTACTTTGTGTTTTATTCACTGTTTTTTGAAAAAACAGTAGTAGGTGGAGCAGTTGTTTCATTTTGTGAGGATGTCGTGGGTTAAACTGCTGCAGAGAAAAAACGGCCTCCTCCCCTCCAGCATGGCTGTGGCAAGATCAGAATGACCAAGATAAACCCAACTCTTTAGAGAGGTGACTTTTGGAAGGAAATGTACCAACGAAAAACAAACTTCCTGAGGCTGTGCAATACTTTACCTCCACCCAGCTCCGAGACAGCTGTGGCTGGAGTGGGGCATCTGTGCTAACAGGTTCCTGTTGTTACTCCTTTGCTGATTTCCACAGTGAAAGTTCCTCTGTCTGAACCAGCTGCTTCATTCAAACTCTCAGAGCCACAGGCACGTGCAGCCGGCACCTTGGCTGCACAAGGGCTTTGAGCCTTTCCCAGCTAGGAGAGAAGCTCTGAGCTGGGAAAGCACTCAAAACCAGACCAGGGTTGCTTCAATACCTTATATTCACACACTGTGGAGCCACAAAACAAAGAATCTGATCCTGCCACCGATAAAGGGGGCAGACGTACCAAGGAAACCGTGGCTCCCGCCTCTTGCCCAAGGGCTCTTCTCTTACCTAGTGTGAAGGGAGCTGGGAGCCTGCGTGTGTCCCCACTGTCCTGGCATGCTCTGCAGGGAACCCAGGATGCCGGACCAGCAGAGAGCTGCAGAGGTTTGCATCTTCTCTCACTGACTGGAGAAGAGAAGGCTGAGGGGAGACCTTATTACTACTTACAAATATCTAAAGGGTGGGTTGCAGGAGGATGGAGCCACACTCTTCTCGGTGGTTCCCAGGGATAGGATGAGGGGCAATGGGTGCAAGTTGGAACATAGGAAGTTCCGTTCCAACACACGGAAAAACTTCTTTACAGTTCAGGTGACAGAGCAGTGGCACAGGCTGCCCAGGGAGGGGGGGGAGTCCCTTCTCTGGAGGGTTTCAAGACCCGCCTGGATGCAGTCCTGAGCGATGTGCTCTGGGCAGTCCTGCTTTAGCAGGGGAGTGGGGTGGGTGAGCTCTAGAGGGCCCTTCCAGCTCTGAAAATTCTGTGATTCTGTGATTCTGTGACATGCTATGTGATGTCCCGATGCTGACCCCTCTTCTCACTTTCAGCAGGCAGCAGAGTTCCAAAGCAGCCATTGATGATGGTGATGATTATGTATCTGACTAATCTGACTATGTAGCTGGGAAAGCTGAGCAAGTCTTGAGTTCACATCTTCCCTTTGGAGGAGGGGATTCACGCTGGTGCTCCCCATCACCCAAGAAGCACTGTCCCTGGCAGGCTGCAAGTGTCCTCAGGAGGGAGGCTCCCTCTGGTTCTCCTGATGAAGATCTGGTTTTCCTAGTCTTGCTGGCTTGTGCTGCGTGCTTGTAGGTCACTATTGGACTGGACCCTGAGAAGACTCATCCTGAGTCAGATAGTCAGATTAGTCAGATACATAATCATCGCCATCATCAATGGCTGCTTTGGAACTCTGTTCCCTGCTGAAAGTGAGAAGAGGGGTCAGCATCGGGATCATCTTGGTAGTGCTGCAGTGCCAGGCTGCCCAGCTGGCAGCACTCCAGGTGCAAGTGGAGAGCTGTCGGGCTTGAGGAACATTTCTGGCCAAAGCAGGGCAAGCTGTGAGACTGAAGAGGAGGAGGCCTCGAGTCATGGACTGAGCTGCACAGAGGTATCTTAATCCTGCTAGGGACAAAGACCTGGGCTGCTCTGTGACTCTGGCTCTGGGGGCCCCTAGGCTGCAGTTGGAGTTGTGAGTATCTTAGGTATCTTGGGAGTTTCTTACAGGATCCAGCCTGTGAGGAGACAATATGGATTGAAGAGTCTAATCCTCTACCTCCTGGTTGTTTTGTGCATCATAGCATGCTATGCTAATTCCCCGACTGATTGCTGGTCTCTCAGTTGCCCTGGGGCAACTGTTTGCAAAGCTGTACCAAAACAAGACCACCAAAATTACCCAAGTTAAAAATACTTCTTCCATTTCCTTCTTTTGGGTGGAATTATAGTTAATTCCTTGACCCAGAAACATCTGTAGAAATGCTGTTGGTTTGAAGAGACTGCTTGATTCTGATTGTCTCTCTCACAAGCTCTAGGACTTTGCACTGCCCCGGGAGTAGAGCAGCATTCTGGCAGATGGCGTGAGATGAAGGCGACCACAGTCACCAAGCAGAATGACTCTTTCTTCCTTTGGTTTCCTCCCATCACAAGCTTCCTTTTTGCTCCTGACTTAGATTCGATTGCAGTCACCCCACAAAGACTATACAGGCTTTCAGAGGGGGTCGCCAGCTTAGTCGATCACTGGACAATTCGTGACCCATTCACAGAATCACAGAATGGTCAGAGTTGGAAGGGACCTCTGGAGATCATCTAGTCCACCCCCCCTGCCAGAGCAGGGTCACCTACAACAGGTTGCAGAGGACGGTGTCCAGGCGGGTTTGGAATGTCTCCAGAGTGGGAGACTCCCCCACCTCTCTGGGCAGCCTGTGCCACTGCTCCACTACCCTCAGAGTAAAGAAGTTCCTCCTCATGTTAAGATGGAACTTCCTATGTTCAAGCTTGTGCCCGTTACCCCTCGTCCTGTCACTGGGTGCCACTGAAAAAAGACTGCTCCCATCCCCCTGGCACCTCCCTTGAAGTATTTGTAAGCGTTAATTCCCATCCTGCAAAAGTGTTGTGGGTTGAAAAGAGTTGATTCTACTGAATCTGTATTTGAAATCTGTCGCTTTCTGCAACTCTCCCTGCTTGGGGGGGATTGTCCTGGTTCAAGGGGTATTTCCTTCTTCTGAGGAACCTGCTCCGTTCAGAGGTTAGAAACAGCTGGCTCCAGGTGCAGTAGTGTGATGGCAGTGGCCAAAGGGAGGCAGGCCAGCACATCAGCCATGATAAAAAGCGTACGTAATACTGAGAGACAGACAGAAGCTGGTGTGCAGCAGAGGATGAGGGATCTAACCCAGCGTCCCCTGGAAGATGCAGAGAAAAGGAGGCGGAAATGCTAACAAGAGCAGAGGATGACTCAGTGGCTGGAACGGGGGAACTGCGGGAGAAATACTGACTCTTTCATGGGTGGATCACAGTTTTAGGCTGAGCTCTTTCAGCAGCTGCTACTACTGCTGACGCTGAGCCTGTGCGAAGGCGGCAGCAGTCTGTCTCCCAGAGAACCCTATTTCTGCTCCTTATTTGGCTGCCTGGTTTTCCCAGCAAACGGGCAAGGAGAACACAGGCACTAACTGTGAAAACAGGGTGACAATAATGGGTGTTTTGGGGGATGCGGCCATCAAGGATAACCTGGGAAGGGAGGTGGAGCCGTTCCTGAAGCTGCTCCTTCCTTCGCCTTGGACACTGTTCAGCTTGGAGGGGACAGCGGTCCCCTCTGCATCCCTTTGTACCACTCCCCCCTCTTCCTCATGCCTCCGTGCCTGCTGGCCTGCAGCACTGGGTGTCAGCTTGGCACCGTTGTCTGCCTCCTCGCACTGCTCTGCAGCGGGATGGGAAATCGGCCGCCTTGCCAGTGCCACGGCACCGGGGCTGCTCCTGCAGCGTGGCTCAGCCACGGGCGTCCGGGGAGGCCAGCACGAAACCACGTCCCAGCAGGGGCTTGGTGCTGAGAGGGGCCACCCTGCACACCCTGCACACCCTGCACACCTTGCACCGTGCTCTGGGTGAGCAACGGGTACCGTCTCACCGCGCTTGAGCGCAGCCCCGTCCCCAGACCTCGTACTGAGCCGGCAGTGATGCCTCTGGTCCCTCCTGGCTGCTATAAACAAGCGGGATGAGCCGTTTGCAAGGGGGGCTGTGGAGGCTGTGGGCTCTGGGGGTGCTCACGGGGGACCCCGTCGCAGCAGATCCCGCACCCCGGGCCCGGGCAAGCCGGGGCGGAGCTGCACCTGGCGCAGGTGAGCCGAGCGCGGCCGTCCCTCCCTCCCTCCCGCCGCCCAGCAGGAAATGCCGTGCACCGGGCACCTCGACACGCCGGGGGCCCCGGCCCCTGCCACGCCACCGGAGCCCACGGTAGGACCGGGGGGCCCTGAGGGGACGTGTCTGCGCTGCCCTGTGCTGCTGCCGGTGCTGGGGACGCACGGGGTGCAGGTCACCCTCCACAGCCCCCTTGCAGCTGGCCCCGCTGGGAACCCCCCCAGTGAGCCACGGTTGGGGTGGGAGCAGCACCGGGGGTGTCTGGATCCTGCAGGGGTTTCGGCAGATCGTTGTCCCTTAGCCACCCACGTGCCCAGGTGATGGCCAGCCTTTGGGTCTCAGCCCGGCTCGGTTCCTCTTGCAATCCCTCCGCTGTGGAGCAGTGCCTTTTCTCCATCCCTGGCGGGTGGACACCTCCTTGCAGTATTCCCCCATGGCTGCAGTTTGGTGGAGCTGCCGTGTGCCCACGGGCATGGGGCAGAGCTCCCACCCATCCGGAGCACTCCGGGGAGGCTGTGCCCGGCAAGGCCGGCTCTCCTCTGGAGGGAAGGTGGGGCTGATGCTTTTCGGAGCATCGCTGCGAGGGGCTGAAGGGACCCCACTGCTCACCCTTGTGTCGGGGCTGCAGGTCGCTGCTGGGGTGAGGGGTGGCCAGGGGCAAGTGGGGGTCTGTTGGGTGCAGGCTGGTGCCCGTGGGCTTGCACAGGCAAATTTCCTTCTGGGGGACGGAGAGTATGGGACAGGCAAGCAGAGGGGGTCACAGCTCCCAGGTAACCCCAGGCAGCCTGGAGCACATGAATGGTGGGGGAGATGGGGGCTGCTCAGCGCCTGCGGTCTGCCGTCGGGGCTTCAGCCCTCTGGTCCTGCTGCAGCGCAAGACATGGGGGCACGGGACAGGACAGGGCTTGGTCACAGGGACTGCACTGGGTGCTCTGGGCTGAGACTGGCTGGGCTGGAGCCCTGGTGTCCTGCTGCGCCGTCTCCCTGTGGTGAGCAGGAAGCGAGGCGTGGGGCCGTGGTGCTTGCACAGCCCTGCTGCCGGCTGCGGAGAAGGTAGCCAAGCACTGCTCTTCCTCAGCCCCCTTCTGCCTCTCCTTCCTGAGACGCCCCGATCAGGTGTGCCGGCGTTTGGGGTGGCGGGGAGCAGGTCCTGCTGAGCCAGCGGGGCTGGATGGGCTGTTCAGGGAATTTCCATCCGCAGCTCTGGTACCTATAAAGCGTGACTGGAAATGGATGGGGGTGATAACGGCATTAATTGCCCCATGGCTGGGACGTGGGCGCTGCGGGTGCCTGTACAAGGCAGAAGGTCAAGAGCAGCACCCTGGGGCATGAGACTTGCCCAGGAAGCCCTTGATCATCCCGTGGCAAGTTTCTTGCATCCCCTGGTGGCATTTTAATTCCCTGTCCATCCTCGCTGAGCTCCCCAGGGAAGGTGCCGCACATTTATCACTTCCTACGTTCAAAGCAGCAGGGAGGCATGCGGTGTGGCCCCTCTTTGTAAGCAGTTATGACCACCTTTCCATTGCTCTGGGCTGGTAGTGCGAAGCCCCAGGGGTGGCAGATGGCTGCCAGGGGCGCAGGGCACCCGTATGACAGCTTGCCAGGCTCAGCAGGACTTGCTAGGTTTGCGCTGGCCCTGCTGTGCCCGGGCTGGCTCCTGTAAACACAGCGGGCATCCCTGCGCTGTGCTTCCCGGCCAGTTCTGGAGGACAGACAGCTTTGATGCGGTGCCAGATGTGAGTCAGTGCCCTCTCGGCTGATGGCACAGTTGATCTGCACCTTGTTTCAACGTCCCACAGATAACCGAGAGCTGGTGCCTTGCAGGAAGGCGCGTGGTGAGGCTCGCCCTGGTTTCTGGAGTAAACAAGCTCATGTGGGTGCTGGCACTCCCGGGCTGTGATCCCCTTGGATCAGGTGCCTGGAGGGAGCTGTGCTGCGCCCGCAGACTTTGCACAAGAGCAGACGTCTCGGTGTCCCAGGGCTGCATGCGGCCGAGAAACTGTTGCCTCTGAACAGCCCCAAAATGCCCGTATCTTGGGGACCTGGGAGAGCCGCCCTCAGCAGTGCATGCCCTGTTGAGCCTGGCCGGTGCTCCTGACTGCCGCAAGGCACGTCTCCTGCCCACCACCCTGGGAGAACGGGATGGCGCTGGGGAATGTGCTGGATTTCAGGGTTTCTGGAGCCGCTGGAGACAGAAGAGATGGAGGAACACTTTCCACATGGCTGGGCTTTGCAAATTGCTTTCCTGATGACCCATCCTGTTGCTTAGGAAGGGGTGTGTGAGCAGAGGAATAAGACGCTATGCAGGACGAGTAAACACTGGATCAGCCCCCTCAAGCCTGGGCAGGCACACTGCAGCACGGAGGGTATTTTTATTTAGTTCAAAACTGGACCCTTTTCTAGAATAAACCCTCCTGCTCTGGTGGGAGTGAGGCCTGGGCAGTCCAGCCTTTGGCTTGGGTGGCACATGAGGTCAGGTCTGATCTCAGCAGCCCCGTCTGGCTTTGTGGTCTGTGAATCATAGCGCTGCTTCGTCATGAGCGACATGCCTCTGCCTTGAGTGATGCTTCCCCTGCGGGGTCCCGCAGGTGGGGGAAACTGAGTCACAGCAGCGCTGGGCTTGCCGGCTGCAGGGCTGGGGTGAGCCACACGCTCCTGAGGCCCCACGTGCCATCCCCTACGGGCTGCACGCTGCTGGGCTGCGAACGACCGTTTGCATCTATTGCGACAGTGATACTGAAAGAAATTCCCCACGCAACATCATTTTCAAGTACCATCACACTGCTTGACCACCACCCCAGGCCAGGGGCTGGGGAGGGACCCCTCGCTCTCTTGCGCATCTTCTTCTCCCCTGCCACTCCGACCGTGCTGGGTCGGGATCCATCCCGGGGAGACCGGGGAAAGCTGCAGCCCAGGTGGCAGAGGGGACCTCCAGGGAAGGACTGTGTGGCTGGAGCAGCCTCTGCGGGCTGATAGGGGGGGTCCCTCCATCCTTCCCAGGGTGGCAGGACCTGTGCCTAAGGAGGCTGTTGCTGGCGGACGGGATCGCAGCCCCGAACCCTGCCGGGACCTTGCAGCTCCCTGTGGTGCTGCTGGCCGTGCCCTGGGAGCAGAGCAGCTGTCCTGCAGCCTCTATGGGCTCCGGGGCCCCGACAAGCCGCTGGCATTAACTCATGATAACAAATGAGGCACAGTATCCCCATTCCCTCTCTCCCCGCCACGCTCATTCTACCTTCAGCAGAGGTGCCAGCGGTGCCGGAGCGTGGGGTCCAGGGCTAGTGAGAGGTGCCCTGCTTGTCCCTTGCCCCTGCCCACACCAAGCGATGGTCTGCGCAGTGCGTACAGCACCGGCTCTCTTCTCCTTGTGTTCAGCACCGCTTTGCCTTGGTGCAGCGTGAGCCGATGGCTCCAGCCCTTACTCACGGGTCCAGCATGTGGGCAGGACCCCAGCAAAGGTGGTGGCCTGAGATGCCCCGCTGGCCTCCGAGGAGCTGGGCAGGAGGGCTTTGATGAGTGATGCATCAAGCAGTGGCAGGCACCCCTGCACCCAGCCTTGTCTGCCCGGCACAGGGGTGGGTTCCGGGGTGCCAATCCTGGCAGTCCCTTCGTTTAGATAGCCCTGGGTGCAGAAGACAGAGCAGAGATGGAATCCCATCACAGGGGGTGGGGTGGGTGAATGCCAGCTGCTGACTTCCATCCTATGGGAGGATCTGCTGGGTCAAATGTGCGGAGGGTGTTTGGGTTGGGGTCTGCCCAGACGTGTTCCCGGCTCCTGCGGCCTGGGGATGACCATGGAGCTCTGGGCCAGCCAGAGCCTCCCACGTCCCACAGCACCGGCCACCACGGGCTCCTGCTGGGCAGGCTTCAGGGAAACCCCCAAAGCCCTTTTGGGAACCAGAAACCTTTTCAGCAAGAGCCT
>NW_009649728.1:141349-145408 GCF_000708025.1 Charadrius vociferus | reverse complement strand
CTACCTGTGTTACCGCAATGGAGGAGGTGAGTCACGGCTGCGGGCACACATGTCCCTTCCCCGGCACTGCTTGCTTCTCCTAGGTGGAAGCCAGGAACACGGCGGCGCTGGGGAGGGACAGCATGGTGGTGCACAGGGGCTGTGCTCTCCAGGACAACAAACATGGGGGATTCGGGGACTTTGGGGTCTTGTGTTGCCCACCTGGACTCCACCACCTTAATCCCACTGTGAGGACCACGGGAAAGGATGCTTTAACAGTTCAAACCGTCTCCCCATGAGTCTGCCAGGGAACTTCTCCTGCTCCTGCTGGGGCTGCCCTGTGCTGCCCAGAGATGTGCCTGCCTCTGGCGTGAGCCCGGAGCAGCCTGTGACACCGTTCCGGCTGGTTTGGGCCAAAAAGAGCTGCCTCCAGGCAGAGCCCTTCTGCAGAGCATCTCTGCCCCTGCCCAGAGAAATGGGTCTTGTCCATAAAGGCAGTGACCCCCTGCAGCTCCGTCAGCCCCTCTGCAGGGGCAGTAGCAGGGACCGTTGGGTGCCATGAAGCTGCACACTGTTGTGCATGGTGCATGGTGCATGGAGGTGCCCATCCGCTGTAAAGTCCAATTCAGTTGGGCAGGAGTGCCCGGGGAAGGCAGCCAAGCGGGGCAATAACCTCCCACGTTTCTGTGGCCGGGCAAAGTGCAGGAGCTCATCCTGTAGCTGGTGCCTGGTGGCAACGCCCCAGGACGCAGCACCGTGTCCTGGGGCCGTGGGATGGGAGAAACCTCCCCAAAGGTCATTCCTGAGCCCCTTGCTTCTTCTGCTGCCCTGACGTTGTCTCCTCTTGCACCCAGCTGGAGCGCCCACCTCTCCCCGTCCAGCCCTCACCATCTTTGCTGTGCTTCTGACCCGCGTTGCTCTGTCCTCTGGCATCGCCCCTTGTGTTGGGCATCGCAGAAGTCTGCACCGCTCTGCTGCTGGCTCGGGATGCCCAATGCTCTGTGGGCGCACAGCCTGTCCTCCCCAGAGCACTCTGCGGGGCTTTTATTGCACCATTATTTTTACATTCACTTCAAACGGACCAGTTAAATTGGTGATTTCCCCTTTGCCCCACGGATGCTCCTTAAATCACTGGAACTGAACTCATTTGTTGATGAGCCAACAGACTTGTTCAGGGCACAGGGTGGGTGTGTTGTGCGGTGGCAGCAGCCCGGCAGCCGTGCATGGGGCACAGGGCTGTGGGACCCTGCCTGCCACTCCGTGGCCCCCCGAACCTCTGCCCCAAGCTCCAGCCGACCCCGACCCTGCATGTGTCCCTGGCTGAGCCGACGCGAGCAGGCCTGACTCTGGAACACCCTGCCTGGCGTGAACTCGCCCCTGCTGCCCGCTGGGGCTGGCACCCATCCCCGTGACACCGCGTGGGTCTGGGAAAGCACCGGCACCTTGGCGGGACGTGCCAGAGCTGGGCTGTGCCAAGCTTTGCACCTCACCTAACCGACAAACCGGGCGGAATTTGGCCCTCGGGGCAGAGCTCACTGCTGGGTGATGGGGCTGCCGTGTCCCCGCGCTGGGGCTGGGGCGCAGGGTTTGCTGCGGATCTTCCTGGGGAAGCATCTCCTGCTTCCCGAGGGGCTGTGCTGCCTGCCCCACGTTAGCACTGGCGCCAGGGAGGGGGCAGAGGGAGAAGAAGAAGCGGCTGCTCCCAGAGGAGACGCTGCAGCCCTGGGGCACGGGGGTGCGCAGGGCGTGGGGGGGCCCCCGGGCTTTTACCTTGCTGCAGCGACCACAGGAATGTGGGACACCCCAAGCCTCCCACTCCCAGTGGTCCCACCACCCATGATGGTCCCCTCTCTCCCCAGGCCCTCTCCCGGGGCATGGCTGCCTGCGGGCAGGGGCTGCCTGCACCGCACGGGGCCGTGCGTGCCCAAAGCTGGGCGCTCCCTCGGGGCCAGGAAGGACAGGAGACGGGCTGTGCTGCAGGAGCTTTGCGGGGGCCATCGCCGCGCAGACCCCACAGACCCCTCATCCCAGCAGGGTGAGGGTGGCTTCAGCCAGGCATAACGATGGATGTGCTCACCACTGGATGTCACTGCCGCCCGCCCGGCCCACGCTGCCTGTGGGCACTGCCCAGCACCCACGGGGGATGAGGAACCTGCTCCCTGCCCACCCTCGGTGCAGCATCAGCCAAAGGGGCTTGGGGCCAGCAGGAGAAACGGGGGTGCTGCCCCCTTCCAAAGGGGTGAGGGGGAACGCAGTCGGGGGGGGAGGTTATCCCGAAGCCACGGAGCTGGGGCTGTCGGGAGGTTTGTCCCCGTGTGACACCTCCTGCAGAAGACCCCTGCAGTGCCAGCACCCGAAGGATGGATTGCACTGGCAGGAATGATGATCTTCAAGGTCCTTTCCAACCTAAACCGTTCTAAAGCAGCCAGAGACACCGTTTCCCAGCACCGTGGGCAGTGCAGGGACACGCTGCGCTGCCCCACTCCCGCAGCCCCGCGATGCTCGGCCGATCCCTGGCTGCAGGGGGCCAGCGGGACCGGGGCACCATCACCCTCCGCTCCCGGCCTCTGCCAGCAGCCAAGCAGGAATTCCCGATGTCCCAATGGGGCTTTAAACCCACAGCGGTCCCCTGCGCCCCAGGCCGAGCCCTGCAAAGCCTCTGCCAGAGCTGAGGGGTGACTCCCCTGCAGCGCTGTGCTAATGAGTGCCGGGCTAATGAGCAGTCAGCCCCACATCTGGTCTGTCAGCGAAGCTGCGGGGGAGTGGGGTTTGGATAGAGCATCGTGGCTGGAGAGCTGCTCCACTGGGGGGAATGGCAATCACTGCGCTGGAGCTTTGCCACCGGGAGAGGATGCGCTTCGGCTGCGGCTGGCTGCCAGCTGGGAAATGCTGATTTCTCCCCTGGAAAAATGTCCTTTTCCAGCACCAATTTGGCCTGACTGAGGCTGCAAAGAGCAGGATTTCCTCTGCAGAGAAGGCAGTTGCTGAGACAAGCTGTGTAAAGGTGGAGATGTCAGTGTCGCGCCAGAGGAAACACCGGGATCTTCTGTGGGCACATGCCAGGCCACTGAGCATCCCAGCGGGACCGGGGCACCATGGCCCTGAGCATCCCATGGCCCTGACCACCACCGCAGTGCCCACGGCTGTACCCCAGTGCTGCTCCCACCACCCACCCCAACCCACGGCCAGTGGGATCCCACCAGCTGCCAGCTCAGGCCCCCTTTGTGGGGCACGTGGGGAACTCGTCTGCTGGGGATGGCCCCCAGGATGGAGCCAGCAGCCCCCGGGAGCTTTTCTTGCTGCGCTGCATCCTGCCTGGACACACGTTGCTGCTGCGAATCCAAACCACTCACATCTGTCCCCTGGGGAGCCCGGACTGGTGCCGGCCATCCCTCCAACCCACTGCCCCTCTCCTTCTGCCAGGCATCTTCCTCATCCCTTACTTCATCATGCTGCTCGTCACGGGGCTGCCCCTCTTCCTGATGGAGCTGAGCCTGGGCCAGTACGGGGCCGCGGGGCCCATCACTGTCTGGAAGTGCTGCCCGCTCCTGAAAGGTGGGGTTTGGGGCAGCCCTCCTTCCTGCCCCACCACCGCTGGGGACGGCTGGGCTGCGGGAAGGGGTGCGGGGTGGGTATGGGGGCTGGGGCATCCCCTTGGTGGGGCCTCAGCCTGCACCCCGAGTCCCTGGGCAGGTCTTCTGCCACCTCTCCAGCCCTTTGGATGTGTTCTGGGGCCAGTGGTCCCCGGGGCGCTGACGGGCCCCTGCCTGCCCTCCCTCAGCATCCCTTCTCCTTGCGCAGGCGTTGGCGTCGCCATGCTGATCGTGTCCTCCCTGGTATCCCTCTACTACAACGTCATCATCGCCTGGGCTTTCTACTACCTGGGCTCCTCCTTCCAGAGCCCCCTACCCTGGTCCTGCGATGCCCCTTGGAACGTGGACCTCTGCCAGGTCGGTGGCCCCCGGGCTGGCAGCGCTGCGGGGTCCGGTCCCAGGGTGGGATGCTGTGGGGCCGGATGCCCCATGGGGACCAGGCCGGAGGTTTCTCTTTGGAGAAGCTTCGCTGGCAGCAGGAGGGTCA
>NW_009649728.1:140510-140805 GCF_000708025.1 Charadrius vociferus | reverse complement strand
GCGCAGGCAGGGTGAGGGCCCGCGCGGGGGGATGCGGGGGGCGCTGCCGTGCTGGCGGAGCGGGGCTGAGCCGAGCCGTGCCCTGCGCAGGTGGTGTACTTCACAGCCACTTTCCCCTACCTGGTCATCCTCATCCTCATCATCCGGGGGGCCACATTGGAAGGATCCCTCAGCGGTGTCCGCTTCTACCTCTCCTCGGACTGGAGCAGGCTGCAGAGCGCCCAGGTAACCCCGTGCCGGGGCCGGGGGGTCCCCAACAGCAGCGATCCCCCCCATCTGGCACCGCCGGGGGGGG
>NW_009649728.1:138894-140488 GCF_000708025.1 Charadrius vociferus | reverse complement strand
GGGAGGTCTGATCCCTGCGGGACCGTGTGGCCCATCAGGATGCCCCTGTGTCCATCCTCACCCCATGGGTGTCCCTGGCAGGGACACCTTGCTCATCGCCATTGGGAACTGCTGCACCAGCTTCTTGGCCGGCTTCGCCATCTTCTCAGTGCTGGGACACATGGCCTGGAGGAAACAAGTCCCCGTGGGCAGCGTTGCCGCCTCAGGTATGTCCCTGCGGGACCGTGTGGCCCATCAGGATGCCCCTGTGTCCATCCTCACCCCATGGGTGTCCCTGGCAGGGACACCTTGCTCATCGCCATTGGGAACTGCTGCACCAGCTTCTTGGCCGGCTTCGCCATCTTCTCAGTGCTGGGACACATGGCCTGGAGGAAACAAGTCCCCGTGGGCAGCGTTGCCGCCTCAGGTATGGGCTCGGGGAGGGGGAACTCCTGCTGTGCCAGGGGACATCCCGGTGCTCTGCGCAGGGACGGGGCTGTGGGGTTGCAGCCAAGCTCACACCCAGCCTGGCGACCGGCTTGCTGGGCTCGGCTGATCTCACCACCACGTGTCCTTCTGCACTTCCCTTCCTCTCCCCCCGCAGGCCCTGGGCTGGCGTTCGTGGCATACCCCGAAGCCCTTTCCCTGCTGCCCGGCTCCCCGTTCTGGTCCATCCTCTTCTTCCTGATGCTCTTCACGTTGGGAGTGGACACTTTGGTGATTGTCACCCCAGGCAGCCCCTTGTCCTTCCCCGTGCCTGGCCTTGGGGTGCCAGGTACACCCCGTCTCGGGCACGCAGACAGCATGACGTGCACAGGCCAGGAGCGTGAGGATGGTGCTGGGGTAGGGGGGATGCATGGCCCCATGCATGTGGGGCAGTACCCGGGTGATGGCACAAGGCATGGGTTTCTCCATGTGCCCAGGCGTCAGAGGGATGGGGATGCACATGGGGACTGTGCCCTGCAAAGTCCCCTCTGTGAGGACCGTCCCCTGCACGCAGTCCAGGGGAGGCAGGGACCGGGACATCAACCCCACTGACATCCCCCGTCCCTCAGTTTGGGAACATCGAGGGCATCACCACCGCCATCCTGGACGAGTTCCCAGCCCTGCGTGACTGGAGGAGGAAGGTGGCGTTGCTGGGTGTGCTCTGCACCTCCTTCTACCTGCTGGGGCTCCTGCTGGTCACCCAGGTACGGGGGCCCCATCCAGCAGCACCCAGCGCCCTCGGGTGATGTCAGGGTGGAGGTTGGGGAAACGGCCTCCTTTCCTGGGACAGGGATAGAGGGCCACGTGTGTTCCCTGGCACGGACAGTGTGGCCTCGGGGTGCCCCGCACCCACCCTGCTGCCCCTGGCCGTGCGTGCTGACCCCATCCCTCACCACCTCACAGGGCGGCATCTTCTGGTTCACCCTCATTGACACGTACAGCACCGGCTTTGGGCTGATCATCGTCGCCCTCTTCATGTGCCTGGGCATCGCCTTCTGCTACGGTGAGCAGCGCGAGCGGCCCCAGGGCACGCTGCGGGGTGTAGTGGGGTGCAGCCAGCACGGGGGTGCAGTGCTGCCAGCCCTGGAGCGCTGCTGCAGGGTGTTGACGGCAGGCCCTGGCTCCCACC
>NW_009649728.1:137576-138835 GCF_000708025.1 Charadrius vociferus | reverse complement strand
CAAACTGTGGCCAGGCTCTGTAGTCCCCAGCCCCCACGGCTGTGGACAGCCTGGAGCTGGGGTGGGCAGGGCGATATCCTCACTACAAGGAAGACATTGAGGTGTTGGAGTGTGTCCAGAGAAGGGCAGCGGAGCTGGTGAGGGGTCTGGAGCACAAGCGTGATGAGGAGCAGCTGAGGGAACTGGGGTTCTTCAGCCTGGAGAAGAGGAGCTGAGGGGAGACCTAATCACTCTCTACAACTACCTGATAGGAGGGTGTAGAGAGGTGGGGGCTGACCTCTTCTCCCTAGGACGAGGGGAAATGGGTTCAAGTTCTACCAGGTGAGGTTTAGATAGGATATTATGAAAAAAATTTTCACTGAAAGGGTTATCAACCATTGGAAGAGGCTGCCCGGGGAGGGGGGAATTCGCCATCCCTGGAGGTGTTTAAAAAAAGGGTAGATGTGGTACTTGGGGACGTGGTTTTGTCAGGTTAGGTTAATGGCTGGACTTGATGATGTTAAAGGTCCCTTCCAACCTCAACAAGTCTATGATTCCGTGATTCTGTACCCCGTCCTGCTGCCCACGCGCAGCTCAGCCCTGCAAGGAGGTGGTGCAAAGCCGGGCTGTGATTTTCCCTGTGCATGGGGGATGCAATTTCCTCTCCACCCACCGAAGCATGGTGGATGTTCAGCACCCAACACCACCTCGGCTCGGCCCCAGCATGGGGTGTCGTGGGCACCCTGGAGCGGGTGCAGCCGGCAGGGCCACGCTGGGGGCAGGCAGGGGCACGGCCCTGACCCTCTCCCCGGGTGCCTGCAGGCGTGAACCAGTTCTGCCAGGACATCGTGGACATGATCTGCCGGTGCCCACCCTGGTGCAGCCACATGCTGGGCTACTTCAAGGCGTGCTGGGCCTTCTTCACCCCCTGCCTGCTGTTGGTGAGCACCGAGCGCCCGCCTGGGGCTGGGGGTCGAGGTGGGGAGAGCTCTTCTCCCTCCATCTTTCCCTCCCCTCTGAGAGGGGCAACTTTTGCCGTGGGTTTGGAGCTGGTGGCCATCCCGGTGCCCTTCTGGGCCTCTCTGTGGCTGCTGGAGGGAGTTTGGGGTGGCCCTGGGGGGTCCCTGCGGCACCCAGCCTGGCCAAGACCTCTGGGGACAGGCAGTGCCACGGCGCCACGTCACCCCTGCCCACCCTGCCTTCCAGTTCACACTCATCTACACCTTCCTGGACATGTACGGCGTGCCCCTGCGCTACGGCAACTACGAGTTCCCTGCCCG
>NW_009649728.1:128360-129586 GCF_000708025.1 Charadrius vociferus | reverse complement strand
CCATGGCTGTGGACAGCCTGGAGCTGGGGTGGGCAGGGAGATATCCTCACTACAAGAAAGACATTGAGGTGTTGGAGTGTGTCCAGAGAAGGGCAGCGGAGCTGGTGAGGGGTCTGGAGCACAAGCGTGATGAGGAGCAGCTGAGGGAACTGGGGTTCTTCAGCCTGGAGAAGAGGAGCTGAGGGGAGACCTAATCACTCTCTACAACTACCTGATAGGAGGGTGTAGAGAGGTGGGGGCTGACCTCTTCTCCCTAGGACGAGGGGAAATGGGTTCAAGTTCTACCAGGTGAGGTTTAGATAGGATATTATGAAAAAAATTTTCACTGAAAGGGTTATCAACCATTGGAAGAGGCTGCCCGGGGAGGGGGGAATTCGCCATCCCTGGAGGTGTTTAAAAAAAGGGTAGATGTGGTACTTGGGGACGTGGTTTTGTCAGGTTAGGTTAATGGCTGGGCTTGATGATGTTAAAGGTCCCTTCCAACCTCAACAAGTCTATGATTCCGTGATTCTGTACCCCGTCCTGCTGCCCACGCGCAGCTCAGCCCTGCAAGGAGGTGGTGCAAAGCCGGGCTGTGATTTTCCCTGTGCATGGGGGATGCAATTTCCTCTCCACCCACCGAAGCATGGTGGATGTTCAGCACCCAACACCACCTCGGCTCGGCCCCAGCATGGGGTGTCGTGGGCACCCTGGAGCGGGTGCAGCCGGCAGGGCCACGCTGGGGGCAGGCAGGGGCACGGCCCTGACCCTCTCCCCGGGTGCCTGCAGGCGTGAACCAGTTCTGCCAGGACATCGTGGACATGATCTGCCGGTGCCCACCCTGGTGCAGCCACATGCTGGGCTACTTCAAGGCGTGCTGGGCCTTCTTCACCCCCTGCCTGCTGTTGGTGAGCACCGAGCGCCCACCTGGGGCTGGGGGTCGAGGTGGGGAGAGCTCTTCTCCCTCCATCTTTCCCTCCCCTCTGAGAGGGGCAACTTTTGCCGTGGGTTTGGAGCTGGTGGCCATCCCGGTGCCCTTCTGGGCCTCTCTGTGGCTGCTGGAGGGAGTTTGGGGTGGCCCTGGGGGGTCCCTGCGGCCCCAAGCCTGGCCAAGACCTCTGGGGACAGGCAGTGCCACGGCGCCACGTCACCCCTGCCCACCCTGCCTTCCAGTTCACACTCATCTACACCTTCCTGGACATGTACGGCGTGCCCCTGCGCTACGGCAACTACGAGTTCCCTGCCCG
>NW_009649728.1:124248-125127 GCF_000708025.1 Charadrius vociferus | reverse complement strand
CCTCCGGCCCAGCATCCCGCCCCTCACCGCGCACCCGCACCGCTGCTGCTCCGGCAGCCCCATCCCGCCGGGGAATCCCAGCGGACTGCGGCCGCCCCAGCGCACAGAGGGGGCGGGTGAAGGGAGGACTGAGGGCAGAGCTCCTGGACGCACAAGTACCGGCAAGGGCAGAGCCCTCCCTCGCGAGGGCATTTTACTCGCTCTCACTTATCAAGAGCGCACAAAGAGGGACTCCCCCTCCCAACCGTCATAGCGATGGGGGCCGGGGTGGAGAAAAGTGACTCACGGAAACGAGGGGAGAACGGCCGCGACGGCCGCGCGGCAGCTCGCCCAGACGCTCGCACCTGAGTCACCCCGAGAGGCGAGCGGGGAGCGCGCTGCCTCCTCGCCGGCCCCGCTCCGCGCGCTCCCACCACCCCGACCTTCCATACAGCCTGTGCAAAAGTTGGAAGAGGCAGAAGAACCGGAAAAAAAAAAAATAAAATTAATAACAATAAAAAATAAAATAAAAAAATAAAACCACATTGAAACCAAACCCAAATGCCGTGTGGCTGAGCAGAGGCAGGAGTAACTGGAAGCCATGCACAGCAAAGCCAGGGACTGCAGCAGTCGAAGGGGAGAAAGGGCGGCTGCTCTCTCTGCGGGAGCGGTCGTCGTCTTTTTCTTTTTGTTTCTCAGAGATCAGGAAATAAATAAGTTAAATAGCTCCCTCCCGCTGCCGGTGTTAGGTGAGGTGACTCGGAGACGGAGGGTGCGGAGGGAGGGCAGCGGGCGCAGGCGCCGCGGGGTCCGGCTCGGGCGGGTGCGCTGCCTTCCCGGTGCACGGCCGCCCCCCGGTCCCAGCGGGTCGCGCTCCTGGGCGGGGGTCCTCTTCCCCCC
>NW_009649728.1:119172-123109 GCF_000708025.1 Charadrius vociferus | reverse complement strand
CGCACAGCTCGCCCTGGTCCCCGGGGAACCGGAGTGGCTGCGGGAGCCGATGCCCTTCCAGCTGCAGGACTGGGGACAACTTCGCCAGAGGGTTCCTCTGCGCTCGCTCAGCTCGCATCTGTGTGTGCGCATCGCCGCTTCGGGATGGAAAGCGCCGGACCGAGCGTTTCCCCCTTTTCCTGGGTCAGCTGGAGCAAACCTCTAATCCCGGAGAGGGGAATTAGAGGTTGGGCTCTCCCGCGCGAAGCCATGCCCCCGCGCGTGCCCCCGCCGCCGACAGCCCCTCTGCTGCACAGCGGTTTGTGCCCCCGGCCTGGTGCCCACCTGCGACTGCAAAAATGCATTATCAGAGCAGCGCTGCGTCAGCCCCAGGGGCTCCCGGACCCTTTTTGAAGCGGAGAGCGGGAGGTGGGAGGAAAGGAGAAATGGAAAGTCACAGCCGGAGGGGTGCAGGGCTGCTGGACCCCTGCCCGACCTGCTAGCGTGCCCCGGCAGCCGGACAATGGCCACACACCGCTGCTCTCGCTACCCCCTACTGCAACGCCGTCCTCGGGAGCCGGAGGCGGCGGGGGAATGCCTCCTGCCCGGCAGGGAGCGATGGGGGCTGCCTCTCACTCCGGGTCTGCACCAGCTGGAGGCAAGGGGTGGAGGATGGGGAAGGCGAATGGAGAGAGAAGGAGCGAAGAGAAGCGAAAGGGTGTGAGAAGAGACAGGAGGTGCTCCACCAGTTCCTCGGCCACTGCTCCCGGCGCAGACCCCCCCCGCCCAAACCCCAGGACGGGGGCCACTGTGCCCCGCTCAGCACCAAACCCGCCCAGCACGGCACGCAAAGAGCCCCCGGTTGCTCTCGACAGGCGTACGTAACGTGGGAGCCTGGAGGCAGCAAAAGAGCGAGGCGAGCGGGGAGCAGACGCCGGCACGTAAGGAGACTTCAGGCGTACTGGGAGGATGCTCGGGAGAAGCGGCTGCAGCAAGAGACCGCAAAGGCACCGAATACGACTGTACGAGCACAAGGGACTTGTGAGGGGCAGGAAAGATTCTCCTCGGATCACTGCCCTCCGTGATGGTAACAAAGGTACTTTTTAACAAAACGCACGGTAGAAACTCAGGCCCTCAGTCAGCAAGAGCATAGGAACATAGGAAAGGGATATTAAAGAGCCTCATGGATGGATGGGATACAGCCCAAGATCCGCTGTGAGAGCCCAGCTGTGGAGACTGCCTCAGCTCTTATTTTAACAAGAAGAAAATAGCTGCAGGCATTGCTGGAATAGTCCTTGCCTTTCGCACACGCACAACTGAGCCCATCTGACACGCGAGCGACGGAGAGCCGCATCCTCAAGGTTAGCAGCGGGCAGGGAGAACGGGAGCGGAACCGTTCGGATGGTGTGAAATCCCCGGCTATTCTGAGGGGAGCATCTTGGAGGCCGTCCAAGGGAGACAACTGCCACCAAACGCAGCGTACGGAGCCACGGAGGCTCCCGACTCCCAGCGCCACCAGCAGGTACCGCGGCTCCGCGGAAGGGCACCGTCACAGCTCATCGCCCACAGCTTGGACTGGGAGAAGTGGGGCTGGGTCACGGGCCGTCAGCTTCGGGAACAGCAGCATCAGTGACACTTGATGGGGCTGAACATAGGAGTATTTCAGAGCCACCTTCCAAAAAGTGGCCACCAACAGCACCCACACAACCCGGGGAGCTCAAGACCTCCGGCTGCTGCTGGTAAATGCAGAAGGAAGACATAACTGCAACCACAACGACTCGACTCCTTTCCTTTAAGAAAATTTGGAGTCTCATGCTCTTGCTGAACGTTTCTTGTCCACGTTGGTGCTTAAAACACCTGCACAGGGGGAGTTCCTGCCAGGCCACTCGTGGTGTCACCTCTCAAGAAAGGGTGGCAGAAGCCATGGCGTGCCTGTGCTGAGCTGCTGTCGGAGGAGGCGCTGCGAGGGTGAGCCAGTGCCGAACACATGCTTTCAGAGGTTTATTTCCTCCACGAATACCTGGAAAGTGCCCCCTTTCCACGAAAACACGTCAGACTTTGGCCAGACGGTTTGGCACCAGCCCTGCAGACGGGCGCCGCGCAAGGGAAGGCAGCGGCCGGCGGGTCCTCATGGCCACCGCTCGGTCCCGACGCACCGAGGAGAGGGACCAAGGCTGCTGCGGAGCTGCGTCTTCCGAGCTGCCGTCCCCGCTGGCTGCAGGGTTGAGTTCAGGGGAAAGGGCTCCATCCAGACTCCGCTCAGCCACCGCCGCACGGGCACAGGGGCAGGAAGGCAGCGGGGCCAAACCTCGGCCGCTGATCCGAGCCAGGACTGCGGGCAGGCAGGGCCACCTCCCGGCAGCGCGGGCAGGTCCGCGGCGCCCGCTCCGGACTCATCCCGGCGGATCCCCTCAGGGTGGTGCTGCTACGGATGGGTCGGACCACCACTTCCCCCAGGACCACCTCCCTGAGGACCGGGGCACGAGAGCAGAGCTGCTGAAGTTCACCTGACGAAGCGGCGGAGCACCGTGTGGGGGCAGCGAAGGCAGCATTAGACCGTGACGCCTGCTCGTGTGAAATTCAGCGATGTAACTCCACCGAGGAATATTCTTTTCCAGTAAAAATCAACCCAACCTTTCTACCGGCTGCCATCATCACACAGGTATCTGGGTGGGGGTCAGTAAAAAAAAATATTTAAAAAAAACCACCCCGAGATAAAAGCAAATACAGCAAAAAATACTTCTTTTTTGAACTGAGGTGACTTAAAAAATGCATTATTTGTGAAGAAGGTGAGTTTTCTCTCTGCTGAGAGATTTAAGTGCCCATTAGCTCGGAGGTCATCCGGGGAACCTCTTCCTCTCTCCCTCTCAAGGTCCCGCACAGCCTTAAATTCAGCAGAGACAAAAGCACTGCTGAAGCTACGTCAGCGTGTGGAGAAAATGACGACAGCAGATGGAGAAACATCCTCTGGTCCAGGGGATTTTCTTCCCCCTCTGAGGGCAGACGATGGGAACCTGATCCTCGGACAGCTGGTCCCGCGCCGCGGGGGGACGGAGGCGAAGCGCTGCCTCTGGTCGATGCCGCGAGCAGCTTGGAGCAGGTCCTCGGTGTGCACTGCAGCCGCTGCATCTCCTCCCAGGACCGCTCCCACCGCAACAGACGGTCCTCAGGCATCAAGGGGTCGGTGGTCGGTTTGTGGGGTCCCCTTCCCATTGCAGGTGTGGCTCTTCCCTGGGGACACCCTGCTCCAGAGCGGATGCCCGGCACTGTGCTTGCTGGCTGCCACGCTTGGTCCAACCTCGTTGGACCTCAATTTTTTCTCTCCGGGCTCACGGGCTCGCTGTCCAGAGGGGGACTGAAGGAGCTGATGGGGAAAACGGCCTTGGAGCACACACTTCGCAAACATCCCGATGGTGCTAGGCTAACCCACCTGATTCATAATCGCAGAACCATAGAACGGTTTGGGTTGGAAGGGACCTTGAAGATCATCTCGTTCCAACCCCTGCCCTGGGCAGGGCCACCTCCCCCCAGCCCAGGTTGCCCAAGGCCACCTCCATCCCGGCCTTGAACACCTCCAGGGATGGGGCAGCCACAGCTTCTCGGGGCAACCTGCCCCAGGGGAGCACCACACTCAGAGTGAAAAATTTCTTCCTAATATCTAAACTAAATCTCCCCTCTTCCAGTTTAAAGCCATTCCCCCTCATCCTGTCACTCCATGCCCCAGTAAAAAGTCCTTCCCCAGCTCTCCTGGAGCCCCTTTAGGGACTGGAAGGCGGCAATAAGATCTCCCCGGAGCCTTCTCTTCTGCAAGCTGATCTGGAGAAGAGGTGATCTGGAGCTAATCTACCCAGCTGTAACTCGGGGACGTGCTCCCGAAGGGTGGAGGCAAGGCGCCATGACTGCTGCCACCAGCATGCCAAGTGGCACGTCGGCGGTGGGCAGCGGAGAAGACCCTGAG
>NW_009649728.1:115710-119137 GCF_000708025.1 Charadrius vociferus | reverse complement strand
CGGTTCAGCCCACGGCAGCCCAGACACGGGCATGACATGCCCGCACAAGGCAGAGCCGTCACCTCGCCGGGACGACCCAAGGGGCCGGTTGGGCCATTAACCCCCCTGACAGCCGAGGGACCAGGACATTCAGGCACACGCAGAGAGGGACCTCCCGAGTCCCCGCTGTGGCACCCACGGGCACGGATGGACTTTCAGGACCGAAAAGTAGCAGCTGGAAACTTTCGCTGGGACGTTCTGCAGCCCCAAATGATCCTTTCTTGTGGTTCCCACACGTGAGCGCATGACAGGGGAGGTGTGCGTCCACGGGGACACGACTCCCTGGGATGCGCGCGCTCTGTCCGAGAGAGCGAGGAGGAGGGGACGCTCCCGAGCCCGGTGCCGGGACAAGAGGGAAGAACGTTGCCAGGATATCGCTGGTCGCCCTGGGCGAGGCTCAGCCAAGAGGGGCAGCGTATCCCACCTGACTTCCATGAGGCATACGCTCCCGAACCGGTATGGCGCATTTTGAAGAGGAAACGCTGGCCAAGGGCACAGCCAGCCTCGATGGTACCGGGCAAAGGCGCCTTCGGAGAAAGCGCTTCTGCGGTGCCGCTGGAACTACCGAACGCTCATCTCTCCCGAAAACCTCAGATCACCAACTGAACACGGAAATACCGGGGAGCCTCACTTAAGACACGTTCCTCAGTCCCAGCCGCAGTGCTCACTGCTTTCTTTTCGATGGAGTTGGGCACACGACCTACGAAGACTGAGGCCGACGGCGCTCACCTACGCGAAGGCAGGATGCGCGCGCTGCCGCTGCTGCTTCACCCGCCTCCACCCGCGCTCCCTACCGCGGCACTCCGACAACGCGAACCGACGGCGGTGAATGAGAGAGGGTGAGAAAATGGGAATGGGCTGACTTTGCAAACGAAAGAAGCGGAGGGCAAAGCACGGAGTAAAGAAAGACCGGTGGTAGCGGTGGAGAAAGAGGGGAGAGGGCGGGAGGATGACAGAGGATTCTTCCTCAGCTCTGCGACCGGTGGAATGATCCCTCCCCGTGGGCTCCCGCTGTCTGCAGGACGTGGGACAGGCTCTGGGAAAGGGCAGGAGTGGCTCGAGGGCGTTTGCCGCTCGCTCTGCCGGCCGCAGGCAGACCTCGCTGCCTCTGTACCACTCCCGCCCTTCTCCGAGAGCGCCCGTCGCTGCGTGGCCGTACACTATACACCTCACTAGCAGGCGGCACCAGGGCAGCGAAGGCGTCCCCCAGGGCAGAACGTGCTGCAGGGCTTAGCGATTCTGCTGTGCCGAGCGCGGCACAGTCAGGGGCTTAGACACAGCCTCTACAATGCAAATCCAACAGCAGTTTCTCCCCTTCCGTTCCGTAAGAGCTGTGAGTCACTCTTCTCACTGCATTACTGACGCTCTCCTTTCGCTCTGGCTGCCACCTCCCTTCCCCGCTGGAAAAGGGCCACCAGCATGGGGATTCGGTCCTACGCGCCCATCTCCATCAGGCTTACCCACGGGTACCACCCGAAGCAGGCACCGGCAGCAGAAACCTCTGTGCACACAGCAGCCTCCAGCCCCTCTCCCCCTCCCCCGGGACGCCCCGTCCCCTTCGTTAGCATCAAAAAACACACATCAGCCTTCAACATCAGAACAGCTCTGACCTTATTTGCACCGGATCCTCTGAAGCCAATTGCAAAAGAGAAGCAAACAGTGAGGAGTTCAGGAAAGCACGTCACCGGCCACGCGCTGGCCTTGCCTGGAGAGGAGGTCCCTACCCAGGGAGCCCCCGGCAGACCCGAGCACCGGGTACCGCGTGCACCGAGAGAGGCGATCCCCGAGCCCTGCTCTGGGGGAACAGCGTGTTCGAGACGATTTCTCTCGCCAGGTCTCGCCAACATTGGCGTCTGCTGGACACGAGAGAGGCTAAAGCCATCCAGCAGCCCAAAGCGCTCACGGCAGCACTCTCCTCCTACCGAGGGAGCCCGGAGCCAGGGATTTTTTGGGTTCCGTTCTCGTCCTTGGCAATGGCTCCCTGGAAGGCCTTTCTCAGCCTCAGCTTCCCCATCTGTTCTGCTCGCCTCTCTGGGAGGCTGTGGAGCTCGAGGGATGTATGTAACGGCCTCCAAGGCTGGTTATGTAAAAGAGAAGAAGCAATACGTCGGCTTGTGCCGTGGCTTGCCTTCCTGGCAGTCTTTTTAGGGATGCATCTAAGCAGGATCTGCCAACGATGCAGCGTGACAAAAAATTAAAAGCAACAAAGAACACATTTGGGCACTCAAATCTTCATTTCTGTTTCCTGAAATGAACAGAGAATGGATGAGCATGGATTTTGGAGTCCCCTGCTATTGCGTAGCTGAAGCAAATCTCAGGTGAACAGTTCTCACTCTGCAAAACTCCATCCCTAAATCAATTATCCTGCATCGAGAGGTGGTCTTTGCTATGGGAACAGGGAGAAAACCGTCCTACCTTCCACTGACGGGTGACCAGTCAGGTTCTGACAAGCTACTAAATGCCCGTGGGGAATAAGGAGAAGAGCTCCGTTATTCTCTCCCAGCGACCCCTCAGCACCATTGCCTTCTCTAATTGGGATCCCACAAACACACCACATTTCCCTCTGCCACTCTCGGGGGAGTCTGCGGCATTGAGACTTTAACCTGGGCAGCAATTAAGTGTATCACAGCCCTCAGCTGAAAGAAAAAGAAAATCATGTTTATATGTTTATACAGCTATTTTTGAAACAGCGCATCAGCCTGCGAGCGCCCGGGACAGGCTCTCCCTTCTGCAGAGACGGTAAAGAGGCACCGTGCGGTGTTACCAGAACCATTCCCAGCTTTTGTCAGTCAAACCGGGACAGCTGCAAGGCAGTAATTAATCTAAATTTTAATTATGCTGTCCCAAAACAAACATTACTAAATCAACCGAGATGTTGCTCTTTAATTGTCCACAGCGGAGCCGGGGCAGCGATTCCCCCGGCCCTGGCACTCCACGAGGGCCCGGGGCCGCCCGGGGCGCCCGCCCGGGGCTCCGGGGGCGATGCTGCCGGCAGCCGCGGCTCAGGGCTGCGCCGGTCCAGCGCTCTCAGACGGAGCAGGTAGCCCGGGGGCGAGACATCCAAACCAGAGGTGGTGCAAATGATGTCGGGGAGAACCCACACCTAAGGGCAGGGAAACCTACAGGTAAAGGAATGATGGCACAACGGAGATGCGGTGACCTGGAATGTCCTGCCTGGATAAATAAACGTGGAAGGACTTTGCCCCTATGGACTTCCTCACGGAGAGACTTCCAGCCTTTTCCCAGAAGCCTGTTCCCTAACGCTGAGGATAAGGAGGCTATTTTTAATTTTACCGAGGGGAAAGGGCAGAGCAGAGCGATGAAGCGGCTCGGCCACGGTCACAGGCAGTTTCCCGGCCGGGCAGGAGGACGGGACCCCCTGACGGCC
>NW_009649728.1:99250-103540 GCF_000708025.1 Charadrius vociferus | reverse complement strand
GGCCCCGGGCCCGCCCGGGGCTCCGGGGGCGATGCTGCCGGCAGCCGCGGCTCAGGGCTGCGCCGGTCCAGCGCTCTCAGACGGAGCAGGTAGCCCGGGGGCGAGACATCCAAACCAGAGGTGGTGCAAATGACGTCGGGGAGAACCCACACCTAAGGGCAGGGAAACCTACAGGTAAAGGAATGATGGCACAACGGAGATGCGGTGACCTGGAATGTCCTGCCTGGATAAATAAACGTGGAAGGACTTTGCCCCTATGGACTTCCTCACGGAGAGACTTCCAGCCTTTTCCCAGAAGCCTGTTCCCTAACGCTGAGGATAAGGAGGCTATTTTTAATTTTACCGAGGGGAAAGGGCAGAGCAGAGCGATGAAGCACGGTCAATGGCAGTTTCCCGGCCGGGCAGGAGGACGGGACCCCCTGACTGCCCATCACAGCCCTTCCACCGTCTGCTTCAGCGCCAACACCTCCGCACCGAGCGCCTGCAACGCCCCCGAGCGAGAGACCACCCGAACCACACACCCCGCTCACACCTCCGCCCCGGGTTCAACCCGAGCACCTGAAGGGACGGCGGCTCAGCCAGCGCTCCGAGCGGGGTACGCCCGTGCCACGCGTGGGGTGAGGACCTCCAACAGCTGCTGCCCGTGGACCTCGTTCAGAGGAAGGCCACCCGGGGCCGTCCATGGAACGCGATCCTCTCTCTGCTTGGGCTACAGAATGCTTCTGAGCTCGGGGCGGCTGCCAGAGGGTCCCTCGCAGCACTCCAGTTAGACCAGAGAGGGTCCCTGCTTCTGTGCCCCCCCAGTCCCTTGCCCAACACCAGCGTGGTCAATGAGGAGAGCTCAGGGGTTTAGGGATGTGGACGATAACCAGTTCCTTGGATCCTATCGCACACAGGTCTCCAAAGAGCCGTCGCCGCTGGCTGTTCCTACGGAAAGGGACCGAGGTAAAGCCAGCGACCCAGCAACGAGAAGCTCCAGCTCCCTCCCCTTCTCATTATTCAGACATTCCTTACCCAAAACACACATATGCTTCATCCCCTACCAAAACAGAGGTAGAGAGTCACTCGGAAACACAAAATTCCTAAATCCTGCTTTTTGCCACCTCTTAAAAACTGCAGAATTCAAACTCTCCCACAGCACCAACCACTGTCTCACAGCATCTGCCCATTGTGTTTCCTTTGCAATTCGCTTGTGAAGACCCCAAATAAGTCAAGGCTTCAAATAAGGTCAGCGTTTGTTTGATTAGTTGTGTTACCTTTGTCCTCACAGGTGCAGCACCCAAGGGAAGGACTGACTTATTTAGCGGTAACCGCGTGCCCAGGAACTCTCGTTTGCTTAGCTACAGTTAACCAACAGCACCTCCGCGGTTTATGCGCCCACTGAGTTCGCAGAAATGGGAATGGACCACGGAGCACTCCTTAGAGGGTCCAGTGGCACGGGAGAGCGGGCGAAGAAACAAACACGGGGATAAATAATGAAACAAAGGCCCGAAAGGAAAGGGCACAAGGAATCTGGGAGAAAGAGCACCCCAGCAAGCATCAGCTCTGAGACACAGCAGGCAAGAGGGAGCTAGAAAAGAAACAGCAATGTACCCAAAGCTCTCAGTGCGACAGCGAACTCCAGAGGTGACATCAGGAGGGGGCAGATCAGGGGTGGAGTCCATCTGAAGGAAATAAGAGGAGGTGGTGTGATGGTAATAGATAGGGTGGACATGGCAAGCAGGAGCAGATGCAGTGGTGGTGGATGAGGAGCAAGAGGTGGAAGAGGTGGCGGTGGCAGCAGATGACGGGCTGGTGCCGGGAAGGTCAGAACTGAAAGACTGTCCAGAGGAGAGGCTGTGCATTCGACGGAGAGAGACTCGGCCTGCCCGGTAATGGGCAGGTTGGCCCGACTCATTCTGGCCTTGCACGTAACTCTCTACCAACCTCTGAGATCCGTGGGCGTGCTGAGGGTCCACCAGGCGCTGGCGAACTGTGCTGGGCAAGGCAGGAGCTGTAAGGAGAGAAAGGGGAGAACTCTGAAGGCCTTTGGAAAGAGCCCTCGCGCCCAACCAGGGAGGATGCCCCGCCATAAAGCTGCCACCCGCGGCCGGGGCTACGCGCCGCGGCACCATGTCCTGTCACCGGGACACCTGCTCGCGCCGCGGCAGCCGCCGCACCTTGCGCTCTCCGTTACGCGGGTTTATGCAGAAGAAGCATTAAGCTGGCGCTACTGCCGAACATGCTGAATTAATGCCCAGCCCATGAAAAATTACGTTTGACATTCCTGATATCGGTGCTTTCTGAACACCTTATCTGATCATCTTGCTTGAAACTGGCTGCGCGGCTCATCCCACCCAACGTCACATCAGCGCTACCACCCAGACGCCCCTTATAGCAAACGTCGGTACTTTCAGGGCATGATTCGTTTCATCCTAATGCAGACACCCAAATCGTTCAGACACTTCATGCCACGGCAGCTCTTTTTCCCCAAACAGCCTGGAAAAGGAGCCTCCGGTGATCGGGGCGGATGCAGGCGCCGAAAGCCGGCGAGGTGAGCTCCCCTCCCAGAGCTCGGCTCTGGTCCCGCTTCCAGCATCGTCGTGCCAGCGCGGCTCCCGGAGCAGGCACGGGGATGCGGGACCGAGAGCGGGGTTGTGAAGGTTCAGGCACGGGAAAGCCGCCGGCCCTGTACCCTTCTGCAGGACAGCAGGGCCGGGACGCGCGGCAGATGTGCAGTAACTGTGACATGAATGGGGTTGGCAGATGCTTTCGTCATCAGTCCGCGCCTGAAACCACAGCTCTGGTCCACAAGCGGTACCCTCGGTTCCCAGGCTGTTCGATAATTAGCTGACTGACCAGAGAGACCCTCAATTTGAAAAATATTTTTCTCTTAGTTGCAAATTCATCTTGGTTGGGAGAAACGAATTGGACGGCCCCCTTCAGTGCACCGTCACCAGCTAATTAATAGCTTTTGAAGATCATAATGCTTTTTCTGGGCGCAGTCACACCTGGCAGGTAACAGAGGCCGGAGAGCCGAGCCCGCTCCCTCTGCACCAAGCCCACGCGATCCCTGCCCCGCGCAGAGGCGGAGGGAGCTCAGAGATTCCTGCACACCCCTCTCCCTCCGGCAGAGCATCACACGTGGAAAACCCCAGCGGACAACCAGACTGGCTGCCTTTAACCCACCAGCTGTGATTTCCATACAAGGCGTTCCTTCCTTTGCGGGAGATAAGGTGTTCAGGATTGCTCAGCATTTCTTATATGCATAAGAAATAAATGTAAAAATGGGTTAAAAAGGTGAACAGAGAGGAAAGCTGAGAAATGGAGTAAAAGGAAAGCTCCTTCGGGAATCGAAGAACCAGCAGATCACTGCTATAAAAACAGAGAGCTGGGGAACACGAGTCTCCTGCAGCTCCTCTGCCAGCACCAGCTCAGGTACCGGGGGATCGCTGCCGGGATGTTCTTCACGCGGCAGAAGGAGCGAGGCAGAGTGACTCCGGCAGCTTTGCCGTTTCCACGTCCCCGCGCTCAATCACCGTTTCTCTCTCAGGGTCCCACCGCTCAGGTTTGCTACTGCACTGCCCGTCCGCCAACCTTTCGCTGCGGTTCTTTATACCATCCACCTCCTATTTCAAGATTTATTTTTTTTTTTTTCCTCTTAACAGCTCCAGAGCTGGAACGAAGTGAAATCGAGTCACGCAGAGCCAAGGTGGAAAAAATCCCTTTCTCTGGTGAGGACTGCAAAAACCCGACGGGAGGAGGGGAGGGGGAGAGCGTTAACGGGCAGAGCTGGCGGCTGCCCTGGCGGCACCGCTGCTAACGAAGGCAGCACGGGCAGGAGCAGCACAGCGGAGCCCCGCGTGACTGCTGCTGGCGGGGAGACAGTTTAGGAGTCCCAGTTTGGAGGGCTAACAGGGATGCAGGCTCCGCAGAACAATTAACTGGGGGATTACGGGGTTCTGCCGCAGGTTTCTTTTTCTCTTGTTTTTTTCCCTAAGGGGTTTGTTGCTTTTTTTTCCCTCTGGCGTTCCACTCCCCGTTCACCGACTTGACACCACACGCCTTTGCACCCTCCGTCTGCGCGATCTACGCTGCGGTCAGCACGGGACCGACGGCGAGGACGTCGCCTCGCGCAGCCACCGCCGGCCCTCGCTTCCCGCGAACGCCCTCCTGCTCCAGACACTCCGCACATTTCATCGACGTTCGCTAAATGACCTGCTCCATCGTCTGGAGGATGACCGCCACAAGCCCGTCCTCCTCCGACCCGCGACGGCCGGCGTTCGGCAGCGCTGCGCGGGGGGAAGGGTT
>NW_009649728.1:94618-99169 GCF_000708025.1 Charadrius vociferus | reverse complement strand
AGCCTGGCGGGCAGCGGGGAGGAGGAGGAGGAGGAGGTGGGGTGGGGAAGGAACGTCATCACCTCCTCCTGGCCTAGCCTGAGTCCTTAACCTCCACCTCAGGGGTAAAAGAGAGTAAAAAGCAACCCTCCGGAGGCCATAACTGGATTTTTTTTTCAAAAAGCAAAACCCCAAAGCGCGTGAGGACTACAGCGAACTGTGATTCTTCTTCATCCCACCAGACTCTTCCCAGGGGTTAGTAAAGATGCTGATGACTCAGTGAAGAGAGGTACACTCATTAGTTTTCTGTGCCAGAAAAGTTGGAAAATTCGTGTATGTATTTTAGTCCAGGAAAAGGGCAGAGGGTAGAACAAAAAATTAAAATATAATTGAAAAGAACCAAACCAGGGTATTTCCAGAGGGACTGATCCTCCAAGGACAGAGACGAGCGGTCACTGAACCTGCGCCCGAAAAGCCAGGCTGCGTCTGGGATGGGCCAACCGGGTGTGAACAGGAGAGAAAAACGTGATTTACTGGGAGAATCATCACGGGCAGTCGGCAACGTCCCCAGCGCATCTGGGGAGGAAAAACTCCGCTCTTCTCTCCTGAAGCAGCTTTTGTACACCGGGAAAGAAAAACCCTCTAGGGGAAGGCAAACACCCCCGTGCTTCGGGACACCGGGCACCCAGCGCCTGCCGCACCGAGTCCTCCCCCGCGGGGACGCGGAGCAGCGCTGCGGCACGAGGCAGGCGGGCAGGCTCGCCACCCGTCGTGGCGTGATGGGAACTGCGAGTCCTCGCTGCAAAAAATCCCCCTCGGGGTGTCTCAAGGAAGGCACGGAGAAGCTGAGGCTTGAAATCTCGCACGAGGGCTCACCCCTCATACGGCTCACAGCCTCGGCCAGCGCCCTTCCGGTGTTACTTAGGACTTTTGTTCAGACATCCCTCTCTCATTAACACCTAGCTTGCATCTTCGCAGGTGTGTTATTAGAGCTGCCGGGCTTGGCTTCTAACGGGAACTGATGATCTCAAAACCGAGCAGGACACCGTTATCTGTTTGAGGGTTTAAACCTCCCCTGAGCACACCAACCCCACAAACCCCCACGGTGGCTGAGCCCTGGAAACACGCAGATACGCGGTTCCTCCTGCCTTAGCATCCTGCAGACTGCCCAGACCCGCAGTGCTCTGCCTTCTCCCCCCGTGGCCCTGAGCCCGACCTCAGCACGCGCCTCCGGACCTTCACAGCCTCTAACCGGAGCCCGAAGCCACGACGGGGGGACGGCGAGGGCACGTACGGGCACCTCCCGCAGCCCTCGCTGCCAACCCCGAGGCTCTTCTGTTCCTCTTCCCCACCTTCTGCCCAGTTAAACAGACTTTGGGTGAGGTCCTCACTAGAAAGTGACCCGAATCTTGTGACATTAACTAAAAAAGAGCGCCGCAGCGAACACTGTCAGCGCAGGCTCCCCTCTCCCCGCTGGAGCTCGGGCGGCGGAGCTCCAGCCACCCAGACCGCCGTCAGCGTGCCCGGAACTGCTCCTCCGTCCTCCCGACCTCTTGTGCAACAGCTACAGATAGGAAACTGTATTTGGAAAATGCTTTTTTGAGAGAAGCAAGGCCAAATCTGGGTCAGTTCAACATGGGAACAGTAGTCGGGACCGATTCACAAACCTTCAGCGGAGAGGAGACAGCCTTCCCTCGACCCAAGAGCCCCGCGGCTGAGGGAGCGGCAGGCACAGGGTGTCCCCAGTTCAGCCCCTTCCTCCGAGAGAGCCGGGCTCACGCGAGCGGGACCATCTCCCCCGCCAGCGGCCCCACTCCTCCCCGCAGGAGCCGATGCGCTCTGTGTACCGACAGTCACCGGTAAAGAGGGGGCGAACGCCCGCCTCGGTGACTGCAGCACAGGCAGGGGACGCGGGACCCCGGCGTGTCTCTGCTGCAGGGAACGCTGACGGGTCGCGACAGGGAGGCAGCATCAGCACAGCAGACTGCTCCTCCCCAGACAGAACAACAAGAGGTGCCAGTCCAAAGCTGTGCACGAGGAGGGGGCGTCCAAGTCCTCTTACATCCCCAACAAGTGCTCTACCCCGGGGGAGAGGGGACACTGCACTCCACTTTCCCTTCCCGTTCCTGGGAGTCCAGCCCACGCCTTCGGCGTTGTTTGCAAAGGCATAAATTCAGTGAGTTGAACAGAACAGCACAGATACGGTTAAATGATGAGTGACAACATCTACAAATTGCTAGTTCTGCTGGAATTAACAGGCTCCAAGCAACCCCAGCAGCGGTGGTCTGCCACTTCTGGACATTCCTGACCCTCAACGACTAACAATTTGTCTTCGGTCATTTACAAATCCACTTAGATACCTTAATTCCTCCTAACACATCTGAACTACCGCTCCAGGGCTGCCCCACGTCGCGGTCCCCGGCGGACGCAGACTCACCACGCGCAGCTAACACGGACCACGTACATTGTATGGACATGGGAGACACGAGCTCTTCGTCCAAATCGTCCACGTCATCGGTCATGATGAAGTGCGAGGGGTTGGGCCGCGGGGTGCCCATCCAGCTGGGGTCGATGTTCAGGGCTGAGGCCAGGCTGTGGATGCCCGGGTTGTTGACGATCTGGAAGCCGCAGAGCAGCTCTATCTGCTGCCAGCGATGCAGGCGCTCCCGCAGCGCCGCCGTCACTTCGCTCAGCGCTTGCCTGGAAGGAAGGTTAAACAAGGGAAAACGTAGGGAGTGAAGGGGAAACACACCACAAGTTGTCTGAAACAGGGAGTCTCGCGGTTCGGCTTTCTATCCCAATACTTGAGACATCTTTCACTCCACTTTCAGGAATACGGGAATTAAAAAAAAACAGCAACAACTGCAATCGCCAGGGATAGCGGCTCAAGAATGCTGCAGCCGCACGAATCCACACTGTGACAGGACGTGTAATTGCTCTGTGTAACCGCCATTTCTTGTTTCACACAGATAAAATTAAGAGGTTATTCATTACAAGGAGCAAGTCCAACCCCAGTCAACTAAAGTCAACAGAACAAAAACTCAGTGAGGTGAGACCAAGAGCACCTGTAGGGGCTACAGTACGCGCGTGTCTGTAGTAGCAGAGGGATGGAAGGGGTGGGCAGAAATAAGGGGAGATATTAAGTAGATACTCACTTTGCAGTTAAGATTTTATGATCGACATCATCTAGAGACGAGCTGTGAGCAACGTGAAACGTTCCAAACAGGGTGTTTCGCTTCTTTTTAATTTTTTCAGCCTGGAACATCAACAGAAAAAGGTCACAGGAAGAAGAGGACCTCATGTTTCCTCCAGGACAAGAACATCCTGGATGAGCTGAGACAGAAATAGTCCCTGCAGCTGTCTGCACACAGGTAAATAGTGTGAATCGGGTTTTTACTGAAGGATGTTATTCCTCCCAGCACGGTGGGCGAGGAATTCCTCCGCAGCCAGTCAGCAGGTTGCGGGTTTCGTGCTCCTCCTCGGCCCTTCTCCCGATTTCCCCAAAGTCGGAGGGAACCGAAGCAGTGACCTCACCCAGCGAAGGGCTCTCAAAAAGTCTGTTTGTGTCTTTCTCAGGAGCGTTTCAGAGGAACACCGTTAATGCCCTAGGGTTGTTCCTACAGGGAGGTGCTTTGTTTTGGGGTTGGGTTTTTTGCCCTCCCTTTGCGGCACAGCGTATATTCAGGATGAAAATCTGAGCTCCGGCTCACTGATGTAGCGGCATCGACTTGAGACTGACAGAAGACAAACCGCGGACGTGGACGTGAGCACTGACACAGCAAAAGGGAAACCACGGCCACGGTGAAACGTTCAGAATGAAAACGTATTAAGGCAGACACATTTTCTGTGCTGCAGCTCTGACTGCTGTGTCTGTGCACAGAGACAAACGCGTGTTACAACAGCTTCCCCGCACCCCATCGCTTTCTGGTTGGCATAGAAAATTTGAAACAACCGGGAACACAGAAATGAGTCATTGCTACAGATGGCACGCAGACCTTCGAAATTTTGTTGCCTGTGCACGTAGATCACCCAGGGAGGGGATTACGCTTAATAGGTGCAAAACCTTCTGCTGACTGCCTGCCCGCGGTGCCGCGGCGCCCGCAGCGGCTCAGGCTCTGCCCCGTCCCAGGGCTGCAGCACGCCGGGACGGGCTGAGGCAGCGGAGGGGCACCCCCAGCTCCGCACCTCACCGCCCTCAGCGCGACTGCTCGTCGGCCTTTTCAGCCCCCACTTACACCTCTGTGAAGGTTTGTGCTGCACTTAAAAAAAAAACACCAAAAAGCAAATTTAAGGCATTAAAAAGGAAAAGCTCCCCATGAGCCGTCAACGTGCGCTGGCAGCCCAGCGACCCCCGGCACCCCGGGCTGCATCCCCAGCAGCGTGGCCAGCGGGGCGAGGGGGGACTGTGCCCCTCTGCTGCGCTCTGCTCTGGGGAGACCCCCCTGCAGTGCTGCCTCCAGCTCGGGGGCCTCAGCACAGGAGAGACATGGACCTGGTGGAGCGGGGCCAGAGGAGGCCCCGGAGATGCTGGGAGGGCTGGAGCCCCTCTGCTGGGAGGACAGGCTGGGAGAG
>NW_009649728.1:81942-94459 GCF_000708025.1 Charadrius vociferus | reverse complement strand
CATCCCTGGAGGTGTTCAAGGCCAGGTTGGACGGGGCTTGGAGCAACCTGGGCTGGGGGGAGGTGGCCCTGCCCAGGGCAGGAGATTGGGACTGGATCGTCTTCAAGGTCCCTTCCAACCCAAACCATTCTATGATCCTAAGTTTCATTCCCCAAACCTTTCCCCACGGCTGCGAGAGGAGGACCCAGGACAAAGACGCAGAAATTCTCACCCCTTCCTTGGCCACCAGCAGCTGCTTCTCTGCGTTCTGTTTCTTGATGTTGTAGTACTGGACCTCCACCTCGTGGGTCAGCTGGAGCCACTTCTGCAGGGCCTCGGGCGCAGCCCAGCTGCAGTGGGACTCCAGCTCCTTCTCGGCGTTCTTCAGCGCCATCCGCACCTGGGAGAGAACCGGCCGGCGCGGCGTTGCAGCAGCGGTGGGGACAGCCTGCCCTCCGCAAGGTCACCCCGACCGCTGGCTGCCAACCCGGCGCTTTTAAGGCACCAGAGGAAAAATAAGACTCCACCCAACTTAATCTTACTCATGACAGAAGCAAAAGTCATTAGGAGGAGAGGTGGTACCCCGGTACCACGGGCAAGCGGGAGAGGAGTGCAGAAGGGCAGCCATCCAACAGCCGAGGATGGGGTGACCGGAACACCCTACGGTGGTTTCCTCTCATCCTAAAGGTGAGCTCCTTCCTCAAAAGCTACCATCCACCGCGACGCTGTCCCGCCTCAGTGCCTCAGCTCTCGGGCAGGGTCAGCAGAACTGACCTGCTCTACCTCAGCTCCTCCGCTCCACAACGGCATCAGCTGCCGGGAGACCCTGCGGAGCCGACGAGCTGGTTAAAAGGGAATCAGAACTTTAGGTACGGACATTCCGGGTGCTTATCGCAGCCGCCGGGTATCTCTGCAAAGTCTGCTGCCCGCCCGCAGGTCTGCACGACCCACAGATTCTCCTCCCGAGGCGGACTCGCTGGCGGCCCCGCGCAGGCGACCACCTGTCCTCGCTGCAGCTACTGAGCCAAACAGCGGGAGCCTGTCAAGAGACAACTTTCACACTGGAGCAAGATGATAAAAATATTTAGACATAAAACATGTGCTGCCTGGTCAGGAAAAGAAATCACACGTCTGGAATCGGCAGTTTCTGCAGCTTTCTGGGGGACTCTGCTTCCATCCCAGCTCAGTCTCCTCCACGCGCCATCGGTCTGCTCTCCTCCACACACTCACTTATCTTGCTGGAGAAGGGAGCGGTTACAAAATTAGAAGGAAGTGGGTGACAAGCAAGTTGAAGATACCAAAACCTTACATAAAGCACTTGGTGCTAGAGACCATCAAGAATTAACACTTCTCTTCCATTACACGTAATGTGAAGAGACGTTAATAAACCCGAAGCCTGACACAACCCTGCAAGAAGTGAACGTGTCCCACACCGGAGAAGCCGGAGGATGGCGACTGCAGCTCGGAACTGCTGCCATCCAGGGACAGCACAGCGGCGGCGGACTGGACTACTCTTCAACCACAGCACCTGGAAGCTCAGGAGGGGTATACGTGGTTATGCACTCTACAACAGACTTCCTTGGTGTTGAAATACACGCCGGCCCTGAGCACCTTGAGGAGCTTCCACGGCCCCGGCGAGCCCTGGCCCACCAAGGCAGACATGGGAGGAAAGGTCCAGCTACACGGTCAGGGCCACACAGGTGTCACTGGGATGATGCTGGACCATGTCTGTCCCATTTTCTCTTTTGGTTCTTTAGGGCCTCGGTCTAAGGAACACACAGACAGCGGGAGTGTGGCCGGACCCTTCCCAACACCCCACGCACACTTCCCACGTCCCCGCTGCCACTGCCTCCTCGCCCCCCACGCGGCACAGCCACACGCGGGCTGCAGCTCGGTGGTTTTTTAAAAGATTGCTCAAACTTGGATCTTTTCCCTTAACGTGTTACTTAACTCAGTCGTGTCTCACCACGTCTGGCACAGGCGTCATTTCTAGTGAGCCCAAAGCACCGTGTTACACACAGATATTTGAAACCCCGTATTTTATCCCAGAGGACATTCGCAAAGTCCATCTAGAATTAGCCACCGCACAGAAGAGGTCAACTACTTATATCCCTTAGGTGTGATTTAGTCTTCTTGAGCACAACATTGCCTACATCATTCAAAAAGTTCCGAATTCAGAACTGCAAACCCCATCAAGGTCTGTTTTTCCCCTCTGCCACCAGCAGCACCCGGCACTGCTCCCACCACAGGCAGAGCTCTGATCACGATCCGTGAGCATCTGGTATTTAGGAATATGGAGAATAAGCGGGCAGGAAATCTGCCACTAGGTATTTGGGGTAGAGAAGTGCTCAAGACATTTACAGGAACAACGTTTTTATGGAACGGTGGAAAAGGGAAGCGGTGCAGAACAACAGCCAAGGACCAGTGGTTGAGATGAGCCATCATAGAGCAGTGTCCAAAACACACCCCCTCGCGGTTCTACAGGGGGATCAACACAAACGGGAGTTCTTCGCGAGTCTACATTCTCCTGTGAAGATTTCTGAGATCCCCTTTTGATCACTAAGAGCAACAATTCATAAAGCAAGGAACTGCCCCGGCTGGGTGCGGGGTCTGGGGGAGGACAACCTAGCGAGGAGAGAGGACCGGTATGAACAACCCAGTGCGGGAGAGTCCCATCCCAGAAACACACTGCTGCTCCAGCTCACACGCCCCGCTCCACTCGGGAGCTCCCAAACCCTCCAGGATCCTTTTAAAGATGCAAAAGAAGGTTTTGTTTTAACATTCCCTGGGACCCAAGAATATCTTAAAATCGGCTGAGTTTTACGGTCAGTGGGAGTGACTGGTTAATGTTGTCTGTGGTCTACAGCTCGCCGGGACGGTGATCGGGTTATCATCACACAGTGTGGGTCAGGTGGGTAAAACCAATACTCACCCTGGCAGTGCCTCCCTCCCGAAGGGCTCTAAGAAACAACAGAGCGGTTAAGTCACCTCTGGCTCTCCGGTTTCTCAACAAACGCACAGTGGAGGGGGAAGTGGGAGGGATGAGACCCTGCCTCCTCCAAAAGCCAGGAGCAGGACGGGTGCGAGGGCTGGGGGCTACAAGAGGAACGTGTCCTCATCTAATGACCCACAATATGCCATGACCGAACCCTGCGTGACTGCACCAGTGCCTGTCCCAAAACAGAGCTGGGTGACTGCGTGAGGGGCTGGAGGACCTGTCAGGGGGAAGGACGTTGGACCAGGAGAGCAAAGCTGGTGACGGGCACCGGGGGGTGTCTGGGCTGTTGGTGTCCCACGCAGGAAGGAAATTTGCTGTTTGCTGAGGATGTGCGTAGCGGGGCTGCACCGCCCCACGGCTCCCCGTCACCCGCAGCCCAGGACGCGTGTTTCGCACTTGGCAGTGGGAACCCCAGCCTCCTGTCTCGTTTTCTTCCCCATCCTCCATGGTGGCACGCTCAGGTTGGGAGGATGTGCTGATGGCCTCACAACGTCCACCGTACTCTCTCGGCTTGCGCGATTCTGGCTCACACGATTTCAGTTTAAACTGATATATACCAAACGTGTTCCTTTGTGCCAGCAGCACATCACACAATGTTCTGTCTCGGCCGACACCGCAAGATGTAACTGGGGGACATATTTTTCTGCTAGTCTGAATTTAAAGCTAATCTTTTTGAGAAGTGCATATGAATTCTAACTTTGCTGTGCAGATTTCTAATCTAGTGCTACACTTCCTTGAACGGAAATTTCCTTTGTACGCCTCTCCAATCAACAGGAAAACATGGTAAGCACGACCAAACTCATCCGAAATATCTCCTAAACCCATGACTAAATACAAAAGGAAAAAAAGAAAGAGCTTATGGTTTGGAGTGGGAGTTAGAAGTCACCAGAGGGGTGATGGGTCAAGGGTCAAGGGGGTCTGGAGCAGAAGTCTTGTGCGGAGCGGCTGAGGGCCCTGGGGGTGTTGAGGCTGGAGAAGAGGAGGCTGAGGGGAGACCTTCTCTCTCTCCACAGCTCCCTGAAAGGAGGGGGGAGCGAGGGGAGGTCGGTCTCTGCTCCCAAGGAACAGGCGATGGGACAGGAGGGAACGGCCTCAAGTTGTGCCAGGGGAGGTTTTGATTGGATATCAGGAAAAATTTCTTCCCGGAAAGGGCTGTCCAGCACTGGCACAGGCTGCCCAGGGACGTGGTGGAGTCGCCATCCCTGGGGGGATGTCTCAGAGAGGTAAATGTGGTGCTGAGGTACATGGTTTAGGGGTGGGCTTGGCAGCGCTGGGTTAACGGTCCAACTTGGTGATCTTAAAGGTCCCTTCCAACCTAGATGATTCTATGATTCTAAGTTCAAGACCTCTCCTCCTGCAGGGCAAGCTGGGAGGACGCACATCGCTCCGGAGACAGCCCCTGCACGGTCCCCGCTGCCCCACACGCACGCAGCACTGGTGTACGTGCAGGAGACGTGAAAGGTGGAGTAGGGGAAGAAATGCTTGGATCTTTTCCTCCACAGAGGGGAGTGGAAAAGCAAAGGCAGAAGGAGCATTATAAGCAGAACATCACTGGATTTCTCAGAAGGATGAAGCAGAGTGAGGAACTGCCTCCCATTCTCGCTGGCGTGCCCCGTACGCACGTGCATCCAGGTCTGGCCGAACCCTCACCTGCTCCAGTTCCTGCTCGGCGTACTTCTGCCTGCTCAGCTCATTCTCCGTGCCCTCCCGCAGCTCTCGGAGCCGGTGTGCCTCCTGCTTGGCGATGCTGATCTCATCTTGCAGTTTCTTCTCCAGGTGCACCTTTTCCACCTCCACAGAGCGATGCTCCTCCTGAGCTTTCTGCAGCCTGCAACAGAGAGAGACCGAGCTGTGCCCAATGCTGCGCCTGTCGGGCTACCGGCACCCGAGGGAGTCCGCAGCGCCAGGGCTGGCCAGCCCCGGCCCAGACCAACCCCGTTCTTATTTACTCTACGGTGACGTCCACAGAGATCTGTATTTTAGGGCACGGAGTGACAGGACGAGGGGGAATGGCTTCAAACTGGAAGAGGGCAGGTTTAGATTAAACATGAGGAAGAAGTTTTTCCCTGTGAGGGTGGTGAGGCACTGGCACAGGTTGCCCAGAGAGGTTGGTGAGGCCCCATCCCTGGAGGTGTTGAAGGCCAGGCTGGAGGTGGCCTTGGGCAACCTGGGCTGGGGGGAGGTGGCCCTGCCCATGGCAGGGGGTTGGAACTGGATGGGCTTTAAGGTCCCTTCCAACCTAAACCATTCTATGCTTCTATGATTTGGAAAGTCAAGGAGAAAGTTCACCGTGCCCAGGAATAAATTAAATTATCAACTCTACAGTTCTCAACTTTATTTCATTTATTAAATACTCAGTACGTATTTTCTTAATTTCCCAAAGCACATCAAGATTTCCCTTAATAAGCCTCACATTGATTTGAATTTTCAGTGTTTTTATAAAAGTTAAGCCCTTTGCCTTTAATAACAAAAAAGGGAGGGGAAGATCTGCCGGAGCAGGTATGAACACCCAGATGGGATGTCTCTGTGTTCCACTTCAAAAGTGTTCAAATTTAGACATGTCTTAATCTTGCCTGGAAGTTACTCTTTTTCCTCATGACAGAATTAAATCGGTAGGAATTATATCCGGCAACAAAAAGCAGTAAGAGAGTACTCGTACCCATCCAGGAGAGTTCAACCACTCAGCCTGGAGAGCCACAGCGCTCTGATGGAGACACCACCGCGGCCACAGCGCGACGTTTCAGGGTTTCTATGGCGTTTGCGTTTCGGGCGGGTTGCACTAGTGTAAAAGCCAAATCCTCGCACGAGTTCAGCGAAATCAAATTAGCATCAAGAAGGGACCGGGCCCACGTGGGACTGCGCTGTGCTGGCGAGCGGCAGGGAGGTCTCTGGTTGCTGCCACCCACCCAACCTCTGGTGCCAGCGTGCCTCCCTTAAACACAGCCCCAAACCCACGTGCTTCTGGAGACGCGGCGATTGCCAAGTGTAAGGGGAAAAAAAGATTTGGCAAATATTTGGTTGAAATGAAACGAAGAGGTTCCCTTCATAATGAAGGTTCTGACCAACCATGTTGAACAAGTACTACCAAGGAAAGAAGAGTATTAAAGGGCTTCTCGCAAGATCCAGCCTCGCGATTCAAACGAGAAATGTCTTTTGGGTTGGGTTTCTGTTGTAAATGGTGGCAACAAACCAACCCTGGATCAAATTTCAGAGGAATGTGGTACATCCATCTCTGGATAACTTCAAATCAAGATGTGATGAGTTCCCAGAACATGTACTGCAGCTACTGGATGGGACACAATGTGGTGTCAGAAACCAGGCGCATTGGTCTAAGTCCCACTGTTGGAACATGAACTTCTCTTCCAAAAGCTACCACAGTTTGAGACAGAGCAGTAGAAGCTGGACAAACCCCTACTGCACGAGCAGCAGAGGCAATGCGACTTTTAACCCAGACCAAACTGAGGAAACTCCGGGTTTCTGCCAGGAGGAGCAAAGCTCCACTCCCCACTTCCCCCTGTGTGCGCCTCCCACCCTGCCCGGGCAGCTTCGCTACGGAGCGGTGGGATCTTAAATACGGCACTGACCTACACTGAAGCTACCAGCAACATCTGTGAGGTCAGCAAGGCACCAGCTTAACCAGCAAAACCAGTAGCTGCTTACAGCAGATAGATTTTCAGTGACCAAGTAAAACGATCCATACAATGAAAAAAAAAAAACCACCAAACCCATCCTAAAACCCCAAATGGAATCATCTTAGCCAGAAATAAGTATTTCAAGGTGATAAAACCTTCTCCCACTCAAGATCTTCAACATTCAAACCGGAGAGCAAACCAACAGAGGGATGTGTGGGGACACTGACGAGAGGGGACAGGGAGGTCTGGCTCCGGGTGTGCTCTACCTGGGCTGCAAATGACAAATAATGACATAAATAAAATAAAAAACCAAATAAATGACATCTCGGGAGGGCACTCCTGCGCTCCCCGAGCAGCTCCCCCTCATCCCGGACCGGCTGGGGTCTAACGGAAAGGGAAAAGCCGGTCCTCAGTCTCTCCCCGCAGCACATGCAGAGGTGACCATCTTCCAACCTCGTCCCGAAGGACAGCGCTTGGCTGTGCGTTTGGTGACGGGGGACGGAGCGCAGCCCACGCACAGACTCGCAGGGACCCATCGCTGCCTCCTGGGTCAGGAGCGAAGCCGCTCGCTGTCCCAGCTCCTCCTTGGCACGCAGATAGCAACGGGCTCTCATCAGTCGTGATGTTGGCTCTCTTCTTGGAAAAGGCTCGTTTTCAATTTACAGCTCTGTTGAAAAACTCAAGTGTTTTTCTTCCCAATTTAAAGAGACTCCTGCCAAGACATTCCAAGTTCTCAGATAAACCCACGGTCTCTGCCCTGTGCATCAGTGCTAAAGCTCTTCCATACTAGGGAATCCCGAACCACCAAAATATCTCTGTTTAAAGGAGAAATTCCCCTAAACTATGATGCAGAACGGGAAGCAATTTTACCCCAAAGTGAATTCTCAAAGGCACTCTAGCATCGTATTTTCCCTTAGTGTGATTTTTTTCCTGACAGCAGAGCCCGTATTTTCTTATGTTGGTTGCAGACAAAACCACGCTTTGTGCATTCCCGTTCAAACCCAACCGATTCTGCCACACTGGTTTCACCTGCACTGAGCTCCGCGAGACGACAAAGTGTCTCCAGAGCTGCACTTGTAATGAGGGCAAGAAACCGTCCATCTGGGGGCTTCACGATTCAGGAGCAGATCTTCAATACAGTCATTAGATCTTCAATACGGATCTTCAGCCATCAGAAGGGTGTGCTAAGACGTGAACTTTTTTATCTTGATGGGTCATTTAACTGACTGGGAAGTGTCACTGTTGAAGGACGTTCTCAAAAGGTATTTTGAAGATGAACAAAAAATGTTTTTTATATCAATCTCCCCTTTCCAACTCTTCAAGAGCATATCAGAGGTGTTCATCAAGGAACAGCGCTAGCAGCTGGTAGGCAGCTGGAACAGCATCGCATGCCTTCCGGAGGTCTGTTCAGCCCCGAGTTTCAATCAGCCGGGAGAGAAGGTTACTTCAAGCCCTAGGGAGAAATTTCTAGAAAAGAAGTTTCTGAGCAGAACTACAGAACAAGCCCATGGGAACCAGTGCTGTTGGTATTTTTGCCGCTTCTACAGTGGCAGAACCTTGCTGGGGCTCAAGGATGAAGAAGCGAAGGCGTACTCCCCCTTTCAGAGGAGAATTAGATCAATCCTCTGCCAAGAGGCCCCACAAGCACCAGGAATTCACCTCCCACTCCTCGAGCTCCAGCTCAGTGCCCTCTGCAGAGGACGAGCCCTCCTGACTGCACACCCTGCAGAACATCACAAGCTGCTCCGGCTTAAGACTCAAGCTATGCTTAGTATACGTGGTTTTGGGTTTCTTCCTATCTGGCTTTAGAGCATTAATTGAACATCTACTTGTTTACGTGGCTCTGCCCTCGGCAGCAGATCCCAAGGTCGTTCCCCACATGGCACATTCACAGCAGCCGGCGTTTGGACCTCTGGTGTGACCTGCTCGTCAGTGACGCCCAGCAGAGACCTCCCGCCCCGGACACAGCTCTGCTGCTCCAGGAGATGGATGCTGAGAAGGAATTCCCATCTTCCTTCTGGCTGTAGAAAAAAAAAATCTTTTTCTCTGGGATATGTCCAACCCGTAATGTAAAATTACTGAAAGCTTTGTGAAACCAGCTGTGGACTGGGGCCGGCGCCGTGGTAGGCAGAGAGGAAACGTACTTCAGTCTATCTCCATGCCAAAAGAAAGCAGGTCACGTATCCGCACTACTGCCAGGGGAACGCGCCCAGTTTGGCACCATCACCTTGGTACTCTCTCAAGTGTTTGCCCTCCACACAGACACCAACTGATGCGACGACACTCCAGGAAGAAAGGCTTTCAAGCAACGCTCATGGGGCAGTTCCCTGAAGGCTGCCATGAGCATGGAGGCGAGAAACCAGGCTGCAGTCCTGTGGGTACGTCGTAGGGTTTCCAAAGACTCGGCCGCTTCCAAAGCCTCCAGGGCAGACCGACCTCCTCGGGACGCCGGCGTTGGCACAGCCCGCTCCTCACACCGCCCGTCGGCACGCCTGCCCGGGGAGGGGCTCCGCTTTCGGAGAAGCCACCAGGAACGCAGCCGCCAGCTAGCATGGTCACCAAATTAAGGCTCATCCTCCAAAATTACACTTAAAACCAATGAAAAACAGTTACAGCCCAAGACTATCATCCTCTATTATTTGCTAAATCTGCCCTTAAAAAATATCTTACTGCCAAAAAACCCCACCGCTTTGTCATCAACAGTCTCGAATGCTCTTTTCTCTCCTGGAAGGCTCCTGTGTCTGCAGAGGGCCTCTTTTGCCACCCATTCTCCGATGAGTAGTTTTACTGGAACCATTACAATCTTTTCTGGGAGTGGAGGTCACATTCCTGAAGCTACAATACTTTGCCCAAGTGCCTAGAGTTCAACTATTCGTATGTAATACTCCAAAATTGGGGTTTTTTTTCCTTCTTCCCAGGGAACACTCCTGGTTGAGGCACCACCGTGCCGGCAGGGCAGCACGGACTCCTACACACAGCTCACGGAACTCAAGAGGGGACGTGTAATTCCTCCGATTGCTCCCACGGCTTCAGCATGCTGTGTCCCCATCGAAAGCCAGGGTGAAACAACCCGATCAGCCTGGATGACAAATTCGAGGTGAGCTGATGACCACACACTCCTTAAGAGACTCCTCGTCCCCTCTCGGCACGGATCTACAGGGTAATTTCGGGGCTGGGGATCCGGATATACTTTCAGGTTGAGTCAGACTGGGAGTAGAAACCGCTGCACGTTTCACTGCTCCCATATAACCAAGTGTGGTAAATAAATAGGAAGGACCCATTTGAGATAAAAACACCCTCAGAACGAAGAGTGACCGCTGTTGAGCACAGCAGGAGCGCTCCCATCCACAGCGCGCCCTTGGCTGGTTTGCTCCTGGACGCGGGGGAGTCCTGAGTGCGGGGAGGAGAGCTCCCACACGCCCACGGCAGCAAAACCGAACCCAGTCAACTCTTCCCCAAAATTCAGACTTTTTTTTTTTTTTTCAAACCAATAACAACCAGTAGAGCAGAACAGGGACTAAAGAGACAAAACACAAGATAAAAACAGGGCAGAAAGGAAACAAGACTGCGTGGGAGCACATACGGCTGCGCTCGACCGCGTCAGTGCGCACTGGAGCCCACCTTGGAGCGGGAGATGCTGGTGTCGGACCCTGCCACTGCGCTCAGGTGGCCTCACTGCCAGGTTTCGGGACTGCAGTAACACGAGGGCCTTTTTACCACCGAGGCCTTCACGTGGCTCATGGCAAGTACCAACCGCTGGCACGTCACCGCCAAAGAGCAGGTCAGGGGAGCACGCAGACATCTTTACGTGTAGCCTGGTAAGGAGCCAGGCGCCCGCTCGAGCTGTTAAGACGGGCTGAGAGGTCGGCGGCGGTCGCTCAGGAAGGTGCTGACCCGGGTACGCAGCACCAGGTGACTGCTGCACAGAAGCACCACAGCTCAAAAGAAAATCTTTTCCGAAATCTAAATGTGGAATGACCTTGCAGGAAAGATCAACAGTTGAATGCTCCAACTGGGTGGACGCATAAAACCTACCTTTCTTGAAGGTCATGGAGAGACTGTTCAGCTCTGTGGAGTCCCTCCAGGTCTTTCATCATCTTCTTCATGTGCTCCTTGGAATAGCGATTCTGGATGTAGGCGAACCAGCAGCCACCCACGCCGATGACGATGGACACCACCAGCATGAAGTCCTTCAGGTGGTTGTGACGAGTTACTGCAAGAGACCAGAGATACCACTGAATTCAAAAGAACATGACAATGAACTCCACAATGCTTCGCCTGCACCAGAGCTGGACAGGAGAACTTAACGTAATGGTAGAAGGAATAGTGGCCCAGGTTTCACAATGGGAAAAGATGAGCTACATCAGTATTTAAGGGGAAAAAAAGGAACCTCCAGAACATCTGTGATCTTTTAGGACAATACAGATAACATTGAATGCAAAGATACAAGAGCTAAGAAGAAAATAACTTCATTGAAAAAGTATGACTGATCACAGAGAGGGGACACATGAAGTATAAATTGTCAAGTTGCAAAATTTTCCATCAGAATTGCAACTCAGTGTGGAAACCCCCCTCTTCCACAGTCAGCAAAATACAGTTAATTAAAAAAAAAGTGTGGACGCATGTGAGAGAATAAAAGTAAATAAGTGGGGGCTTAAGTGCTAAACAAAACCAAAAACGCGATTCACACAGAATTTTTTTTACTGTTTACTACCTAGCGAACCCTCAAACATACTGAGAAAGCTGAAAATGAGACAGAGCAGCTCCGTGACGCGAGCGGTGACTAAGTGCTCCACATCTGCTGGCTTCAAACTGGAAGAGGGCAGACTTAGAGCGCTCGGGTGGACAAGACCGACGGGACAATTTAGGTTGGCAGCTACAGGGGAAGCAAAAGAGCCGTTACAGAAAACCTCTTTGCTTCACCTGAAGCAGGAGCAGAGGGTTTTTAAACACAGAAGTGTACAGACGCAACCTGCCCGCTGCCCCTCCTGCAGGCCCTGAGGGCTCAGAGCAGCTTCGCGGGGTTGGGGACAGCCAGGTCACCCCTGGGTGCAGAGCGGAGAGCAGCCGAGGGCCACGGAAGGACCTTCCTTAGAGGAACTGCCAACGACACGCTGTAACGCAACTCACAGTTACTCGAGGAGGAGTCAGAAATGCTTTCTTCCCCAAATTGACGAAACAACTCCTCTGCCCTGTGCCCGGTCTGGAGGACACCTCAATCGGGCACGCAGGGATGGGCTGCGCCCCAAGCAGAACCCGCTTTCACGCAAAAACCCTTCAGCAAGGGGAGTCCATGCTGCCGGACCCTGACAGCCATCCCTGCCCACCCACGGGGCAAACCGGTCACGGCAACCTGGCGAGCACCAGCAGGAGTCCCCAGAGTGAGCCTCTTACATGTCAGGGTCACCGTGGGCACGGCACGGAGGGGTGTCCTGGCACCGGGATGTCACAGCGGTGAGCACAGTTTAAAAGAGATGGGGATTGCACCCTGCTGTTTTCCAAAATAAGCGGATGAGGAAAAGCCAACGACCAGACATTTTAAAGAAGTTTACTGTGAATAGAATCATAGACTCACAGGATGGTTTGGGTGGGAAGGGACCTTAAAGCCCATCCAGTGCCACCCCCTGCCCTGGGCAGGGCCACCTCCCCCCAGCCCAGGTTGCCCCAAGCCCCGTCCAACCTGGCCTTGAACACCTCCAGGGATGGGGCAGCCACAGCTCCTCGGGGCAACCTGCCCCAGGGGATCACCACCCGCACAGCCAACAATTTCTTCCCAATATCTCATCTCAATCTCCCCTCTGTCAGTGTCAAAGCGTCCCCCCTCGTCCCACAGCTCCCCTCCCTGACCCAGAGTCCCCCCCCAGCTCTCCTGGAGCCCCTTTAGGCACTGGAAGGGGCTCTGAGCTCT
>NW_009649728.1:73268-81591 GCF_000708025.1 Charadrius vociferus | reverse complement strand
CTCTTGGCACACAGGGCGGTGGGCAGCACCTCTCTCCCGGCAGTGGCGGGACTGTCCCAGCAGAGGGGACATGGCCAAGTTCCTGAGGCTGCCCATCACCCGTGTACCAGGCAGCATGGCCCTGTCCCTGCAGGGGCTATGCCCGGTGGTGGGTGTCCAAAAGGAGGGCTTGTCCAGGAGTAGAGCCTGGGACTTCTCACACCCTAAGTGAGAATCATAGCCCTAGACCAATGAGCTGTGATGTGCAGCTGCCCGGGCACCCCCCAGCCTGTGCCAGGCACTGGGGCGCCGGGGGAGCAGTGCTGTCTGGGGATCCCGGGGCCCCAGGAGCCACTTTGTGGGAATGGGTCCTGCCGCCAGGCCCTGGGGAGCAGAGCAGGGCTGAACATGTGTTCACGGGGATGCTCCCGTCTTGACCAAGGGCATGATTTTCTGGACACATATCCTGGGGTCAGGGGCTACCTGTAGCTATGGCAGGGTTGGCACAGTGCCATTCCCATGCCCACACTACCCTGCACCACAGTCCCAGGCAGAGCTGCCCAGTGGGGATGTCATCCCACCTGTTCCTGGTCACCACAGGGGCTGCGCGCGGCAGTGGGTGTCCAAAAGGAGGGCTCGTCCGGGATTTGAACCCGGGACCTCTCGCACCCTAAGCGAGAATCATACCCCTAGACCAACGAGCCGGTGACAAATAAGCAAATTAAGGTCCGTGTCCTCCATGTGCTGAAGGCTCCGAAGCCGGAGGCAGCACTCCAGACGGGGTCTCCCCAGAGCGCAGCAGAGGGGTAAGCCTTCTTTCGTATCCGAATTTTAAAGTACTTTAAGACAGGTGAAATGCCATAACCCACCACAGGCAAATCCCGGACGCGTTTTGGGGGGTGTGAACTGAAGCACAGAAGCCAGTGATGCCGTGCGGGGTCAGCCTGCGCAGGGACTGGGTCTCTGCCCCTCCATCCCTCGGGCGCTGTGTTCAAGGGCGGCGACCCACAGCCCGTGCCGGCTGGGCGGACGCCGGCTCCCACGCCGGGGCTGCGGGACAGAGCCGGGTCCGGGGGAGCCACTGCGCAGCCGAGAGAGTTCCCACTGCGGGAAGAGCCCGACGGCCGCCTCCGCCGGCGTCCCTTCCCTCCGCGCCCCGCCGGGGAGCTCGCACAAATGGATTCCGCACAAAATCCCTGCCGGGCTGCACGTTTCCCAGCACCTCTCGTTTCGGAACCGTCAGGCGGATGGTGAACATCTGTGGCCGGCATGGCTCTGCCGCGCACACCCAACCGTGTCCATCGCCTCCCTGAGAAACCATCTCCTTCATCTGACGTGAAATCCCCCAGCTTTTCATCTCCAGTTACACCACCGCGTCAACAGCTTTCTCAGGAACCGAGAAGTGACGAGACGCCCGACTGTGGTGCTCCCGCTGCGAGGCGTTTCTCCAAAACACCCTTCTGTCTTATTTGAACTTATAGAGACTTTAAAAACTCTCCAATTATACCAAATTTGAAATGGATCTCCACCAACAAAATTTTTGTCATCATTTTTACATTTTAATAAATACTTCCTTCCCAGCATTGTAATGTAGATAAAGAGTCCCTCAGGGACCTAAACTCATCTTCGCTACCTTAAAATACAATTAACAAACACGATCCATATTCCCCCCCCCCCAAGCCTTCCCTCAAAATGACACACACAGAGCAAATTCAGGGCTTTCACTTCCCTTCCTTTCCGTTTCCACAAGTGTTTAAAGGCTTTGCCAACATACGAAGCTCTGCGCTTTCCGTACTGCTTAGGTGTAACCATCAGCTTTGCACAGCACGAGGGAGAATCGCCCAACTGGAATTTGGATTTATCCACCTCAGGGAAGTGAAGGCTCTGAAAGGCCCCGTCTGAAGTCTCTCGCTGGGTACCCCGAGCTATCCCCGACCGGCAGCGAAGAGACCGGACCACTCTGTTCCCCAAGAATTAATCCGTTCATTCCTAACTCGGATACGCACCCCGCTCCACTCAGCGCTCCTGCTCTCTCAATCCGGGGAGAAATCCCAAGCTGTGAACCACGAAGGGTGCACTGAACAGCGCGAGAATCCCATTGCTTTTCCCCAGGAAACTCAGGAACCGGGCAAAGCGCGAGAGGAACAGAGACTGCGCCATGTGGGAGGAGGTCTACAGAGGGGCCTCGGGCTGTCAGGAATAACTGCTGTCAGGTCTCTTGCCAAAACCTCCAATAAAAAGCCAAAACCAAAAAACTGACTTCCACCATTTGGAGGAATGAGGACGTTCCCCGCTGAGGCAGGACCAGTATTTATTGTACCCCCAAATCTCTTGGTGCCTTGTGAGCTCGAGTACAGCGACACCAGACATTTGCTTTAACTCATCCCCGAATCACTCCCCGTCAATCTCTACTTCAGTCAAGGCACAAGACGCAGAAACTAAAGGTTACTGTCCGTATGCACAATGCGAAGCAGCGAAGATGACAAAGCGGTAAAGGAGGATGCTGCCGTGTTTGAAGTGGGAGAAGCAGCTCGCTGGATTCAACACAATTCAGAATTTGAGGGGAAGGTGGGCTGGAAATACGTTTTTAGATTCTCATGCATCTCCAATAAATTATATACTTTCCCAGCTAAGGGAGAACGACAGTGGGGACTGTAAGAATATCTCCATCGGGCACGGACGATAGGCGAGATCAACATTTTTACATGCTGAAGCTGTCGTGTCACCGACACGGGGATCCCCCAACAGCTCTGTTATACGCCACAGACAGAATATTCCGTTACTATCAAGAAGAATGCAAACACACACACACACACACACACACACACACAGACTGGCCAAAATGAATCATTCCTAGTTGAAGGCTTTAGATGAAGCGCCACGTAAAGGCACGTGCAGCCTCAGCCCAAGGAATGTATTGCGCTGTGCCTTGTGGGCAGACGGGAACGGAGAGACGCGAGTCTGCAGAAGGCGGCGGAGCAAAGCAGAAGACGGTCCGAAGCCAGACTCAGCGCACAACAGAGGGACGGGTGCGTGACCGCAGCAGCGGCATCTAACCTGCCGTTAGGAAAAAGCCTTGTATTGGATCTTGCTTTTCCGATTTATTTCTTTTTAAGCGAAGAACAGCTGATGTGCCATAACTGGGAAAAGAGGAGGCTTTTAAAGGTTGGTTCCCCACCAGCAGCAGATGACGGATGTGCACTCTCCAACTCCTCTGAGTGCATCCTATGGGACACATCACACAGAGCTCATCGTTGTTGTGTCAAAGCGCCGGAGCCTGACCCTGGTTACAGCACCAGACTCCATCCCGTGACTCCTCCTGGTCACAACCCATCCTCGGTTCCTCTGCAGCTCTCACTCTGCTGCAAGCGGAATCGGTCTGGAAGCGCGGTACGCGGACGGGACCACCCTTGCCAGCAGAAGAATGATTTCTGGAGCGACTCAAGTGGGCTGCTGCTGTCCGTGGGCAGTAGGAATCGCTCTGGTTGACTGAGCACCAGAAAGGAGGAACACACATGAGGCAGCACAAGGACCAGGGGTACAGCAGCCCGTGTCCCAGCTCTACACAGCTACACCGATGCGAGGCGATGGGTGCAGAAACCTGAGGTCTTCTGGAGCACAGAGACTGCCTGACGAACACAGGGAAAACCCACAAACGTGACACACGTGTCTTCGGTGAGGTTGGCTTCTTTCCATAGCTGCACTTAGGCGAAAGGCTGAGCCCGAGAAGCCATCGTGGTACCGAGGTGGTGGCAGGCAGGGACCGGAGTCACCCAGCGTGTCTACCCCAAGAGCATCACGGCTGCTGCGTCGGGGCAGGAACAGCCCTCCCCACCACCCACGAGCAACGCTCTGCGTTAACTTATGATGGAGATACAAACCCTGGATGATGCGGCACATCTTCCTCTGCGTCAATGCAAGTGTGGCTATGACAAGAGATGCCACCTGGGAGAGACAGGAGGAAGCCCGGGGACTCCCCGGTGCCATGGGCTGGCCAGTCAAACGACATCCCACCTCTCTGTTTGCGAAGGCAATTTAAGGTACTGCTCCGCCCCATCCCGTCTCTGCTCCGGGCTCGGGGGTGACGGTGGCTGGTGGCCCCGGCTCGGCTCCGGCACGTCAGGCTGGACCCAGAGCAGCTGGTGCGACGCGGCAGCAGGAGGTGATGGCCGGACGGATACGGGACCTGCTCCGGCTCTCCCGTGCGGCTGCCAGGGAAAGCCCCCTCAATTCAACCTGCAATTCTTGAAGCTAAGGAATAATCCCCTCCCTTTAGCCAGAAACACGAGCAGGGTTCCAGCAGAAATTGGTTAAATAAATATCACGGCTTAGCGACACTGCTACAGCTTATGAAGAAGTGTGTGATTTCTTTACCTTAGGGCAATAAAGACCTTTTCTTTTCTTTTTTTTAAAGCGTGACATTTACCTCTGGAATTTTATACACTGAACATAATCTACTGCTGAAAAAATAATCAATGCCATCTGTCACTTGAAGGTTTTAATCAATAGGCAGCGATGCGTCTCAGCTACGGCTCTCCCCAGCCCACCCACACTCATGGCCATAACAGCTTTAACGTACACAACCGGCGCAAACGCGTAATCCCAGCCCGGGAGGACATCCCGCACGCCCTGCGGGGGATGCAACGGCTGTTTGCGCTGCTGAAACAAATACTGCAGCCATCTCCTGCATGCACAACCGCAAGAAGGAGGAGAACTAGTGTCCTTGTTCAAGACGAGCCCACCTGCAAACTCACAGGCGCCGGAGCGAGACAGCTTTCCCAGGAGCTACCGTTTTTTTCAGAAGCAGACGAACCAGCGTGGCAGCGCTCGGAGCCCGACCCCGGCAGTCCCTCAGCCAGGCAAGCTGCGCCCGCTGATCCGGGGAGCACCTCTCTCCTCCACGGGTCACCCGTCCCCGTGTCAGCCCTTTCTGGGAAGACTTTTGCTGTGATTTTGGCAGCATTTTCCCAGCAGAGACAGGTCCCGGGCCAGGGCAGGAGCAGAGACCGTCAGCTCTCTGACCGCTGGGCAGGGAGATGGTCCACGTGGGGCATGGGGAGCTTCCATGCGTGGGGGTGACCAAAGGGGTGACAGGGGGACCTGGAAGCTCACCAGGGTCACAGATGGTGACAGGACAACGGGGAACAGTTCTACACTGAAAGAGGGAAGATTTGAATGAGATGTGAGGGAGAAATTGTTGGCTGTGCGGGCGGTGATCCCCTGGGGCAGGTTGCCCCGAGAAGCTGTGGCTGCCCCATCCCTGGAGGTGTTCAAGGCCAGGTTGGACGGGGCTTGGAGCAACCTGGGCTGGGGGGAGGTGGCCCTGCCCAGGGCAGGGGTGGCACTCTATGGTCTTTAAGGTCCCTTCCCACCCAAACAATTCCGTGATTCCATGGTCACAGCCAAAACACAAGTGTCCGGTCAGCAGAGCCGGGGCCAGCGAGGAAGGGCCCCTCGGGGCTGGCTCTTCACTTGGGAGGGGGAAACCTCAAGTTGCAAGGAAAGCACACCCTGGGATTGAGTGTCGGGGAGGATGGGGGGGGCGGGGAGCTGCCCCACAGCCCTGCAGCGGATGTGCACGGAGGAGGGACAGTGATGCTGTTCCCCTGACCACAATGGGGGGACTTCCCCTCGCAGGGGGAGAGGGACGGGACCCTTCTCCAAAGGCTGAGCAGACACCCAAGCACCTTCTCCCCTTATCTTCACGAACACCGCTATGTGATCCATCATCTAACACTCCACAGAAGAGTTCAATCATTCTTTGAAAGTGTTCACTTGTAAATTCAACACTAAAGAAATAAACAAGGTTCATACTGGCGCCGTTTCCCATTCCGGATGGATTATCACAACATCCTCTTCCTAAGGAGCAGATTCTGGCAAGTTGCTGCAGATACATAATTTTGAATCCTTTTTATTGCGCGTTTTGAGAAGACTGCGAGGCCGACCTGTTGGGATGGTTTGTCTTCCACCCACCCACAGCTATTACAGCTTTTCTCTCCGTTCGGGTTTGCTGCCCCGCTGCCGTGACCTGCCCCACCACGCGGCACAGCGCCCGCAGCGCGGGCAAGTCCAGGAGTTGTGCAGAGATACCACCTCCACCTGATTCATCTCCTACTGCCGCTCCCGGTGCCAACCGCTCTCGGCTCCACCACACAAGGACTTGACAAACACCCTTCCGCCGCGGCAGCTTTCACTCCAGACAAGCGGATAAGGGAACTCTAAGGGAAACTCAGCCTGGACGTCAACGTAGCCTTTTCGCTCCCTACAACTCTTCTTTGCAAGACACAGGTCAACCAGAAGAATTCAAGTCTTCGTTTCTGGGAAGAAATGTATGGGTAACGAAGGCCAAATTCGGCCAAACTGGCTTTTCTCTGCAGCTCTTCTCCAAAGAGAAGCAAAGGGCCCCCCAGACCACGGGAGTTATTTGGCTGCTTTGAGCACAGAACTTGCCTCTTCCCACCAACGGCAACCAGTGCCAGGGCACCCGTCGCTGCGCGGGGCACTGCCGCCACACCAGTCATTCAAAGCATGGGAAACAAAAATCCAGTTAACCTGAAACTTAGAAAAATCCAATTAATCTGAAACTAAACTATTCTACCCACTGCTTGCACGCTTTCCGACACCGTGAAAGCTCTCAGGACATTTAATGGGCACAAGTTGGAACAGAGGAAGTTCCGTCCAACAGACGGAAGAACTTCTTTAGGGTTGGGGTGACAGAGCAGTGGCACAGGCTGCCCAGGGAGGGGGGGGAGTCCCTTCTCTGGAGGTTTTCAAGACCCGCCTGGATGTGGTCCTGAGGGATGTGCTCTGGGCAGTCCTGCTTTAGCAGGGGAGTGGGGTGGGTGAGCTCTGGAGGTCCCTTCCAGCTCTGAAAATTCTGTGGTTCTGTGATTTCCGACGCAGCCCGCAGTGCCGAGCGTGTCACCTCGCCGAGCAGACAGGCTGCAGGGTGATGTCTTGCACTTTCCAAATGGGCTTTGGGAAGATAAAGAGGAAGGGGAAAGGGGACAAAAGAAAAAGTACAGCCCTTACATTTTGTACTAAACTTCACCAAAAAAAACAGTATTTGCCACAAACTACCCATTATTTTTCCACAGATGTCGCTCTCAGTACTATTGACCTACTGAAAAATGACCAGCATAAAGCAGGTTCATTCGCAGGGAAGTGGGGTTTCCCTGGGAGGCACTTCACAAGGTCCCTTCCAAGAACAGCACCGTGTCGCTGTGCACAATGCCGCCCCCCACGCACACCGAGCCACCCCAAAACAGACCCACCAGCCCATCCCCACCCCGAAACAGCTAATGGAAGCGCCTGGAGTTTGGCAAATGCACCGTCATAGCTTCAAACCAGCTTAAATTGCGTTTCAGTGAAAACCTCGGGAGGTTTTTATCGGAGTCTGCCGGGAGAGGCACGGGAACGCGCAGAGCGGGGTGACACAAGGCGCGCAAGGACAGCCGTTACCGGTGTACGAGCTGTCTCACCCATTCACGCTGCCGGGACACAACCGCTTGCAGTTGGATGCAGCACGTCTCCAGGGCTCAATTCAGAGCGCTCATTTCCTTCCAAGTTCCAACATGACTGAAAGGATTCATTCAAATCCCCGGTTTTGCCTCTGCTCCACGGAGCGGGAAAGGAAGTGGCAGTGGAGCGACGCACCTACAGGCACCCACGTGAGCCCGGCGCAGGCGCCGCACGCTCCCACACTGACAGCCCCACAGCCAAAGCGGATCTTCTCAGAGCTCAGCGCCACCGGCGCGGCTCCATCCAACACCCACGGTGCCGGAGTCAGGCTCGGTCCGATCTGGGTGGCACCTACAGGTGATTGGGTTGGAGCTCATCATAGTAATCAGGTGTCAAGACAAAGCTGGGAACAGTCTCAAAAAAACCCGCCCCAGGAACCTGACCTGGTCTGCTCAGAGCTCGTACGGTGAGGCACAGCGTTGTCCTGCCGGGGCACCTGTACAACCTAAGTTAAAGGCCACTGGAGAACACTGAGAAATAACTGGTTGTCCTGGTTTGAGTGGCACCAGACTTGATTTCTCTTCTAATGCTTGGGACAACAGCACTTTTAGAGGACTTTAGTGTCTGAAATCACCAACTGCATCCTGGGCTGCATCAGAAGAAGTGTGGCCAGCAGGTCAAGGGAGGTGATCCTGCCCCTCTGCTCCACTCTGGTGAGAGCCCACCTGGAGTACTGCCTCCAGCTCTGGAGTCCCCAACATCAGGAGGACAAGGACCTGCTGGAGCGTGTCCAGAGGAGAGCCATGAGGATGATCCGAGGGCTGGAGCCCCTCTGCTGTGAGGAGAGGCTGAGAGAGTTGGGGCTGTTCAGCCTGGAGAAGAG
>NW_009649728.1:72502-73200 GCF_000708025.1 Charadrius vociferus | reverse complement strand
TGAGGGTGGTGAGGCACTGGCACAGGTTGCCCAGAGAGGTTGGTGAGGCCCCATCCCTGGAGGTGTTCAAGGCCAGGCTGGAGGTGGCCTTGGGCAACCTGGGCTGGGTGGAGGTGTCCCTGTCTATGGCAGGGGGGTGGAACTTGATGACCTTCAAGGTCCTTTCCAACCTAAACCATTCGATGATTCTATGAATTTGTGAAAATATTTACTTTACAGCCAGCTACGGTGTGTGGGTTTCACGACCTTGGTGTACACCACTGCCACGCGTGACCCCCGGCGTCAGAGAGGCACCACCAACGCGCCCGGCTGGAGAAGCCGCAGGAACTGTCCCGTCACCGGGAATCACGGAGGGTTTGTCAGCAGGGGTGAGGGCAGAACTTTCGCTCCTGTGTTCAGGAGCTGGCAAGAATAACTGCTGCAGGACAAGTCACTCTTCCCCAGGGTAATGAGTGCCTTTGCATGGCAGAACAGCGGGAATATAGCGACAGGAGAGGTGTTTTGGCATAAAACACCTTTTTCTGGGACAGTTGTCACGCTCAGGTGGGCTGCCCTGCCCCGCAGCCGTTCCCCCCACCCCCGGGCTCCCCGTGCACCGCGGGACACAACAACCGGGGGACGTTCAGCTCGCCAACCCGCCGCCGCAGTCGCTGTCCGAAGAGCTGCGTCAGGCACAACAAGGCGGCGTTTTTCATACG
>NW_009649728.1:63779-72408 GCF_000708025.1 Charadrius vociferus | reverse complement strand
CTCCTGCTCCTGCGGCTGCCGGTGGGGTGACCCTTCGGGGTGGCGCATCGCCAAGGCAACACAAGATAATCTTTCTACCCTCAATTTTCTTGCTGCTTTTTAACTTGTTGTACCAGAACTTCGAGTTACTTCAGCTATCTGCCCTCTATCGAACGCCCTGCGACAGAGGCCAACTGCGCGGCGAGGCTCTGCAGCGGAGGTTTCACAGCCGAGGCTGGGATTGTTTGCCTCCGGTTTATTGCAACTTAAATCACGCTGCAATTTCTCCCTCGCCCGCAGACGGGCTGGCACAGCCTGTTCTCCCTCCTCGCGTGTGGCCTCTTCTGCTCCGCTGCTCCCGCGCCGCTTCACCCCTTCGCTCCCAGCACCGGCAGCCGCCACCGGGCAAACCTTGAAAAAGCTGCAGGAAAAAGCAATGTACGCCAGGGAAAACCCATTTCTATGCCTCTTCTCTTTTCTTTTTGGGGGAAAGAAGGAAGAACGGATGCAATTTTGCCAAAGACAGCAGGTGTTATGCACTGACCGCAAGATCATTAATGTCACGTCAGGTTTGCAGCGCTGCCTTGTTTTATGTTTTAAAGCAGCGCCGTAAAAAGCTGTACAATAGGGAAACTTAACAGTAACCTCAGGTTTCTTAAGCAAAAGAGCCCCATCATGAAAGACTCAAATTCAAAGCCTCAATTTTTAAACAAAAAGTTTCACAAAGTTTTACTTTGGTAATAGAGCCGGGATGGATTATGAGAAAGTCAACAGTTTTACAGCAACTTACCTAAGCACTGCTAAACTGGAGACAATCTACATACTCGGTAAATTCTATACCGGTCATTTACATTCAAGTTGAAACATCAGAAAAAAACACACATAGAATCATGGAATCACAGAATGGTTTGGGTTGGAAGGGACAACTAAAGCCCACCCAGTGCCCCCCCCTGTCCCAGGCAGGGCCACCTCCCCCCAGCCCAGGTTGCCCCAAGCCCCGTCCAACCTGGCCTTGAACACCTCCAGGGATGGGGCAGCCACAGCTTCTCGGGGCAAAATAATATTTACTGATGTTTTTAGTTTCCCCAGGTGAATCAGTGGCTCAGTGACACCGCCTCCCTCGCGCAGCAGCCGTCGGTTTCAGCCACGAGCCGGGGCAGGAGAGAAACGCCGGGCACGGCGGTGGCAGAGGCACCACTTCACGCTGTTTCATTGCTAGCAGACCCACAAAACAATTACATAAAGTGACTCCTATACGTGTGCTGATTGCACCGGCAGCGGGACGCCGTCGCACCAGCCAGGTTCCTCTGTCACCCCCCTCCTTGGCTCTCCAGGCTCAGAGCTCCTGCTCCTCAAGGAACCCCCAAACCAAAGCAAACCCCCCACCAACGCAGCAGGCGCTGCCGGCACACGCACCGAGAAAGCCACACCGTAACGCTAACGGACCCTCTGAGGTCTATTAATGGGACAGAGCTGCGTTTCTGTCTCGGTGCAGGTTATCTAAACACAATCCAGTCAACTGTAAATATTTAAAGTGGATGGTAAATCTCACAGCGATAAATTAACCTGGTATTTGGTTAAGAAATTCTACTGCTTTAAACAAATAATGATTCAGCGGATCTCAAAGTACTTGTCAAATACTCTTTTAATTATAGTAAAGGGAAATAAACGGGCTATATTGGAAGCTCTACGGAAGGAAACGTGGCTTCACCCACCCTGGGGAGTGGGCACCGAGGAATCAACGCTTAATGAAAAGCAAAAAAAGGACAGTTCGTTCAGAAACCTGCAACAAGTGCCATCTCCTGCCTGGGAAACACCTCCTTTTCCAGGCACCCGCTCCCTGTGCTTCTGTTAACCCACACACGGACATTCAATACATGATAGAATCACAGAATAGTTTAGGTTGGAAAGGACCTTGAAGATCATCGAGTTCCAACCCCCTGCCATGGGCAGGGACACCTCCCCCCAGCCCAGGTTGCCCAAGGCCACCTCCAGCCTGGCCTTGAACACCTCCAGGGATGGGGCCTCAACAACCTCTCTGGGCAACCTGTGCCAGTGCCTCACCACCCTCACAGGGAAAAACTTCTTCCTCGTGTTTAATCTAAACCTGCCCTCTTCCAGTTTGAAGCCATTCCCCCTCGTCCTGTCACTCCATGCCCCAGTAAAAAGTCCCCCCCCAGCTCTCCTGGAGCCCCTTTAGGCACTGGAAGGCGGCAATAAGGTCTCCCCGGAGCCTTCTCTTCTCCAGGCTGAACAGCCCCAACTCCCTCAGCCTCTCCTCACAGGAGATGACAAGGGGTAACGCTCAGGACGACAGCTAACGACGACCACAAACGAGAGGGGCTGGGGAACAGCGGAGACCCCGTCCCACGGCGCTGTGCAACCCCCGCGGACAGCCGGGGCGGGCATGGGGGGCACTGGGGTGCCCCAGACCCAGGGCAACGGGTGTCAGGGTGCCCGGCAGGTCCCGGGGGGAGGCCGAGGGGTGCAGCGCTCCCCGGGGCCGCGCAGGACCCCCGGCAGAGCCCGGGGCACGCACTGCTGGGGCAGCGGCTTGGCCATGGGTTGTGCCTTGCCGTGAAACACATTACGTCTGGTGGACCTCCGTCCTGGGAAGCGGAGCTACGGAAACCTCTCCTGAAATCCCACAGGTGACGTACGGGTCCCACTTGGATGGCCTTTGGGGAGGGGGCCGGGAGAAGGCACCAGGACGGGTAATTCAGTGCACAGCATCTTCTCTGTCTGTTAACCCCAAACGGTACCACAAGCGGTGCCCTGAACCTCCCGTGAGGAGACGTTATGTCTCAGTCTCCATCACTTGAGAGAGATAGAAGGAATAAAAATTTAAATTCACTTTTCACCAAAAATATCTATTGTTTTGAATTTTACCACTTGTTACCTTAAATTCCCCTCTCCTGTTTCACCTGAAGCTGTGGTACTTTGTGCTGGATAAACCCCTGACCCACAGGAACAGGACACCAATGGGGCAGAAGCAGCAATCGCTTCATCTTCCTTACATTATAATTTCACCATACTCCTTCTCGCTTGCGTTAATTACAGAGCTGCAACCCTGCAAGCGGGCAGACCTGTCTGCGGAAGGAGATGGCACGTCGGGAGCCTGGCATGGGACATCCAACCTCGTGGGGCAACAGGAGCCCGCGGATCAGCACGGGAACAGGCCAGGTGCCCACTCAACCACCTGAAACCTCCGCAGAAAACAACGGGAGCCGTCAGAGAACGAGATCTTTAGCCCCGGGATGGGGAAAAGCTTCATCCAGCTTCATGCGGAACCGTACCTTGGAAGGGGTGCTTTGCTCCCCACCACCACCGAGATGGCTCTGGTTTTACGGGTCTGCAGGAAGCAGCCATGGGGCTCCAGCCTAGGCTGAGCTTATTTCAATGGTTTTATACTTGTGGCGAATAGAAAGTAGCGCCAAGAGAGAAGACAAACCCTTGAAACCCTGCACCTGTGAGCCAGCCCCCACTGCCGGCGGGTTCCCTCTCTCAACAGCAGATGACAGGAGACCACTTCCGCTGACCATCGGAAAAGAACCACAACAGGAACGTAGCTGAAACCACTCAATCCATCCCTGCACGAGCGCTGCTTCTGCAGCTTAAAAGGTCACCGCGTACTTCCCGAAACTGCCGATTGCCAATGGCTGCTGAAAACGGCTGTTTCGCAATCCGTTCCTTAAGGAATCCGTTTGAGACAAACAACTTCTCACTGCACGCCGCAGTACGAACTGGAGACAAATCCATTCAGTTAACCAGAAAACTGCAAACAGCACCTTCCAAGAAGTGTTGGGTCTCTACTGCTGCTAAAAAATGCACAGGGCATTTCCTCCGTTCACGTACCCGATACGCGGGCAGACCACAAAATCTGTAACTAACAAACCGATCTGAAAGAACCCGATCGGAACGGTTCGCTGCACGCTTTCATCTGCCTGACCGGAGCAGGACCGTGTTCCCGTGCCAGGAGAGCTGCGCCGAAAGGCAATGCCTCCAGCACGGAGCACGGCCATTAATCTCCACCCATTACGAGTAATTTACTTTGCCATTTACAGCGCATCTGAGAACTGCCTGAAAAATTCCCCCTCCTCTGCCGGGCGGCTCCGGGGCTTCAGCCTCTGCCGGGCGAGCAGTGGTACCCACCAGGACGCGAGTGATGGCACTCGCCCACCGCGTCCCCACCGCCCCCGGCAATGCCACCGACCCACCAGAAAACTTCGCTTGTGACACAGGGCAAGTACAAATATCAAAGCAAACTGTGCCTGAGTGAATACATGCTTGACATAATAACTGGAAGCAAAACTGGCTGACTGTACTTCTAACTCACGCAGTTACGTCTCTGCCAAGCCTCATAAATCTCGCTCGCGTCCCTCCGCGCAGCCGGTTTTCCCAGGATCTGCCTCACCGCACCTTTTCTCAGGAATGTGGACACAGATTGGGAACAAGAAAAGACTGCGCTAACAGCTGGACTTTTTAAAATAAGAATTGAAGAAATAATGGAAGTGCCTCATCACTTCCCACTGGCCGAGCGCTGGGCAGCCCGGAGGGGGAAGACTGGAAAAAAGGCCAAAAAACCTGAACTTCTCCATTAGACCGTTCGCACATCCATGTCCCGCAGAATCAAGGTGCATCCTACCTGCTGTTCCAGCCATGGACAGTAGCAGATGCTTTAAAAAAAAGCCACGTAAAGAACAGGGGAAGCACAAAGTGGTATTTTCGGCGGTGCACACCTCCGGCTGCCCGCAACCCCAGCTGCTCCTCAGCCAGAATCTGCGGCCAGGCTCTTGCATTCGCACCCCGACAAGCAGGTACCCCTTCGCCTTCGTTTGAAGCCTCCCGCAGAGGGGACACACGACAACTAAAAGGGGAAGAGGAGCGCTGCCTAGGAGGGCTCGAACACACTCTGCCTGAAAAATCCTTCTCGCCTGCGCAGTGCCGAGCAGAAACAGGCCCTGACCGTGCAAGGTTGCTGTTGGCTTCACAAAACCACCTGAAGCTCATGAGAAAGACGTGAGTAAGAGGGAGAAAGACAAAAGTACCTTTAATGAAGAGGCAGTAGACGTGAGCCAGACTGGAACGAATGCAAAAGGAGCACCCCGGAGATAAGCATCAAAGGGCTTCCAGATCCGCGCCAACCTTTGATGCCTATAATCAGCATCAAAGGAACCCAGTCCCTGGTTCTCATCCATCCCAAATGTGCGGCGCCGCCTCCCCGCCGGGGCAGCGGCGAACCCCACACCGGCGGGAAGGACGGGAGGGTTCTACCCGAGGGACGCGGGAGGTGCCAGCAGGACAGCGGGTCGCCAGCCCCGCGAGCGGCCCCTGGGAGGCGGCAGCACAAGGCAGCGGGCAGCTCGCCTCCGGGCTCCGGGGCTGCTGCCGCAAAGCCTATCTCAGGGGAACTGCAGCAGGGACAATTTACGGAGGTGACGCCGCGCAGGGCAAAGTCTGGTTCAGGCAGATCTGCCTTTGCTGTTCAACGCTCGGCAGACACAGATCCTCTCGATTAACAGCCAAAGAAAGGGCTTTGCGTTGCTGTTACTTACAGAGCGGAGGCCCAAAGAGCACCGTGTCCAGAGCTTTCAGCTGCAGCTTCTGCCTGTGGCTTCGATCTGTCATTTTCAGGACACTTCCCATCATGGTAACGTTGTTCACTGCTAGCCTGGAAAAAAAAATATAATAAATTAAAATAAAGAAAAGAAGTAGGTATACTCATATCCATCTGGATTAATAACTGACCGAAAGTTACTAACATGGAGGCTACAGGAGGAGAACTGCAATGAGCAGGACCCAAAAGCTGCCTGCTTAGGCAACCGGGACAAAAGAAATCCCTCAAATACGGCCACCTCTGATAGGGGATATCTCTATGGAAGAGCTGAGCAGCAGTGCCTTCGGCTTTACTCGGAGAGAAGGACAAACCAAGGCCCCTCCTATGTCATTAATCCCGACAACCTAAATTACTGTTTTCCTAACCAAACTGATCTTTTGGTGTCCTACCAATCACTAGTTTTTGGTTTTTTTTTTTTAACCAGCCCTGTATTGTTAGCCCGTGACATCTCATTTCATAGACCGCAAGACCATACTTCTCACTTGGAAGAAATGTGGGTGCACCGAGCGCTGCCTTGAAAACCTTATTTTATTCCCAGTTAATCCCTCCTTCCCACTCAGTTTACAGCTCCTTGTTCAGCTTTTTTACCCAAAAAGCTGCCCTGAGGTTTTTCAAACCTGTGACGAGTTTAGGCCAACTCAGGCATGTACTTCTCTTGAAGAACACAAGGTTCCTTTGCCAGAGCATTAAGGGCCATGAATTAACACCAGCACATACCAGTGCTGGGGAGTGCAGAGATACAGAACCAGTAACCCTTGAACTGGGAGCTCGGAAGCCCCCCGGGAAGCGGGGATGCTCCTTGGCTGAGGACGGTGGGAGATGATGGAGAAGCTCCGTGACCGGGCTGGGTTACGACGGCGGGCTGTGGCAGATCCAGCACGCAGCCCAGTCTGCCCAGTGCCAGGTCAGCGTTTCAGCTCTGAATACGTAGCTTCAGGTGGAGGCAGGCGAAGTCCAGCACACAAACCAGCGAGGACAGCGTTTACGACCCCACAATGTGGACGGCAGCCTCTCCTCCCGCCCGCATCAGACCCACGCTTGCCCAGGGCTCGCTCCCTCCCTGCAGAGAGGACCACGGCACAGCCGGAGTCTCCCAACGCAACGCAGGTGGAAGAGGAATTAGCCCCAGCGCTGCGCACGCCGAGGAATCGCACAGGATGTTATGAGCCACCTCAGATCTGCTTTTTCTCCCTGCCACGTGTCCCAGAGGAACGCAAGACAATGCGGTGGGCACTGACCTGGGCATGGCATGGCCACTCAGCTGCAGCTTTCTGAAGGTCTCTTCGTACTGCGGCAGCTCTACGTAGGTAATGAGCCACTGAACCACCTCGTCAACCGTCCAGTTATACACTGCAGGAGAGGTAGAAGACAAGCAAGCAGCTTAATATTTTCACTAAGCAACCAAAATCATCACGGCAGCAACAACAGCACAGCTTCACCGAGATACCTCACCCTGTCACCTTCGGCAGAGGGAAAATATCTGCAGAGATTAAACACATTCCTATTAAGTGCGCAGTGAGCTGGGGGGGGACGAGACCAAATTCTGTGGACAATCAGCCAAGAAATAACCCCCCCGGGATACCCCGGGCAATCCTGCAGGTCCTCAGCCTCTACCCGCTCGCTTGTGCAATTATTTTTGTCAGTCTGTTCTACACGCGATGATGACAGCATCCCAGACTGGTGGGGGCTGGAAGGGCCCTCTGGAGCTCCCCCATCCCACCCCCCGCCAGAGCAGGGGCACCTCCAGCAGTGGCACAGGACGGCGTCCAGGCGGGTTTGGGATGGCTCCAGAGGGGGAGACTCCCCCACCTCTCTGGGCAGCCTCTGCCACTGCTCTGCCGCCCTCACAGCAGAGAAGGCCCTCCTCAGGTGGAGATGGAACTGCCCATGGTCACCTTTGTGCCCGGTCCCTCTTGTCCTCTCACTGGGCACCACTGGAAACAGACTGTCCCCATCCCCCGGCACCTCCCTTGAAGGCCTGATCAGCGATGGGGAGATCCCCCTCAGTCTTCTCTTCTCCAGACTGAACAGCCCCAAGTCCCTCAGCCTTTCCTCAGCAGAGAGATGCTCCAGTCCCCTCATCATGAGAATCATAGAATGGTTTGGGTTGGAAGTGACCTTGAAGATTGAGTTCCAACCCCCTGCCCTGGGCAGGGCCACCTCCCCCCAGCCCAGGTTGCTCCAAGCCCCGTCCAACCTGGCCTTGAACACCTCCAGGGATGGGGCAGCCACAGCTTCTTGGGGCCGACTGAGTGCAGACACCATGGGCTGCCACAGGTTTCTCCTGGACAGACACCCCCACAGAGTGGGAAGGACTGGTGCTGTCCCAACCACAGCAAAGGGTTCACGGTGGTTGGTTTTGACCCCGTGCTTCCAGCTCAGGGAAGACAAACATGAATGAGACAATCAGACAGAGGAGCAGCCTCAGCCAGTGCCTTTTGCCATGTCACCAGAAGGGCCTGAGGTCCTCAGAGAGGCAACACCCAAAGCGCTGGCACACCATAAGTGAAATCCTCCGTTTTCTACCATCCAAGTGATGTTGCCATCTCCAAACTCCCAACACAGTTCATCCTCACCACGTGCCTGCTATAACCTGTCCAGCAACACGCTCTGAAAGCCTCAACCCTCCTCCAGACCCGTGCAACACGTGAGCATCAACTAAAGAAAAGTTCAGGTGGAGAAACGCCGTCAGAAAATGGTTGTCAACAGCTTGAGAAAGTGATTTGCAGGAGGAGGTGGAGCGGGCGCAGCAGCCCCAGTGAGCCAGGTGAACATAGAATAATAGAATGGTTTGGGTTGGAAGGGACCTTGAAGATCATCCAGTTCCCCCCCCCTGCCATAGACAGGGCCACCTCCCACCAGCCCAGGTTGCCCAAGGCCACCTCCAGCCTGGCCTTCAACACCTCCAGGGATGGGGCCTCACCAACCTCTCTGGGCAACCTGTGCCAGTGCCTCACCACCCTCACAGGGAAAAACTTCTGCCTCATGTTTAATCTAAACCTGCCCTCTTCCAGTTTGAAGCCATTCCCCCTC
>NW_009649728.1:62066-63181 GCF_000708025.1 Charadrius vociferus | reverse complement strand
CCAGCTCTCCTGGAGCCCCTTTAGGCACTGGAAGGCGGCAATAAGGTCTCCCCGGAGCCTTCTCTTCTCCAGGCTGAACAGCCCCAACTCCCTCAGCCTCTCCTCACAGCAGAGGTGCTCCAGCCCTCGGATCATCCTCGTGGCTCTCCTCTGGACACGCTCCAGCAGGAGCCACTTCTCTCCTTCCCTGCCTCTCCTGGGGATTTGGGGACTCTCTTGGAGCTGACACACAGCCCTAAGGCCACAGATAAGGAAACGCTGGGGAACGAAGCTTCTGCCTTTGCCACTTAGTTTTGCTGTACTTACAGCAATGCTGTGAAGGCAAAGAAAATCACACAACAGGTTTTTTTTCATAGGGCAGAGCAGGGTTTGCCGTGCTTCTAATTTATCCACTGCTGTCTCTGCTTCGCACGGGCTGAGCTCTTGTGGCCTCCAGCAGTCCCAGGCGCTGTGCTGGACATCACCGCTGCCCACCGTCACCACCTCGCACGCTTCTGGCCCAACACCCATCCATCTCCCGCACACCCTTTCCAACAGCCGCGGGGAGAAAGGGGCCGTGCACTGCTGCTGCGAGGGCTGCCCAGCGCTTCTTAAATGTCAACAATGAGTTGTCTCACAAATATGAGAAACATCTCCCAGCTCGCTCCGGCTCGTTAAATGCCTTCGACGGAAAGATGACAGAGCGGGCAGGACGGGAGCCAAGCGCTGAGCAAAGAAGAGCGAGACTAGAAAGGAAGGTGTCATCCCCGCATGGGATCGCACGGTGACTCGCGGATGGCAAACGCAAAGCCAGCAGAGCGCCCTCGCTCAACGAAACTGCCCATGGGGCTTGTTCTACGATGCCCCTCCGTGTCCCCACACCAACAATGGCCGCCTCTCGGCCCCGCACAGCCCAGCCCCGAAACCCTCAGCTTCCCTCTCTTTTTGGCCTTCCATATCCAGAGGTCTTTATTTTGGGAGGAGATCACAGAATCACAGCAGAATGGTTTGGGTGGGAAGGGACCTTGAAGATCACCTACTTCCAACTGCCCTGGGCAGGGACACCTCCCCCCAGCCCAGGTTGCTCCAAGCCCCGTCCAACCTGGCCTTGAACACCTCCAGGGATGGGGCAGCCA
>NW_009649728.1:60448-62030 GCF_000708025.1 Charadrius vociferus | reverse complement strand
AAGTCCCTCCCCAGCTCTCCTGGAGCCCCTTTAGGCACTGGAAGGGGCTCTGAGCTCTCCCCTTTTTGGCCTTCTCTTCTCCAGGCTGAACCCCCCCAACTCTCCCAGCCTGTCCTCCCAGCAGAGGGGCTCCAGCCCTCCCAGCAGCTCCGGGGCCTCCTCTGGCCCCGCTCCAACAGCTCCGTGTCTCTCCTATGTTGGAGACTCCAGAGCTGGAGGCAGCACTCCAGGTGGGGTCTCGCCAGAGCAGAGTAGAGGGGCAGAGTCCCCTCCCTTAACCTGGTGGCCATGCTTCTTCTGATGCAGCCCGGGATGCGGTTGGCCTTCTGGGCTGTGGGTGCACATTGCCGGCTCATGTTGAGCTTCTCAATCAATCAGCACCCCCAGGTCCTTCTCCTCAGGGCTGCTCTCCATCCACCCACTGAGAGACACGCTGGCACGCTCCCGTGCGAAGACGGGCAGAGATGACATCCTTGTCGTGACAATCGGACCTGCTACTTCAGCAGCTTTGGTAGAGCCACACTTACTGAGGGCTTTTAAGAGCATCACAATCTTTGTATTTTTGGATAATTAGGGGGCAGAAACAGCTTTTCAGCTGACACGTATGACGAGGAACAGCAGCAGTGGTAGGCAGGAGAAGCACTTGCTCGACCTCGGGCGTCAGGAACGGGCAGAGCTGCCGCGGGCACCCGTCCCCGTCAGGCCCCCGGCGCTGTCTCAAAGCTGCTTTCCACGCCCGCATGGAGACATGGACCTGTTCTACAGGCCTGATTCTACTCGTTTTACGGCTCGGGATCAAACGCCGAGGTTAGGCTCCATGTCAGACTGTCCTTCAGAAACTAACAATCCATCTCATGCGCTAGGCACAGACCGACGGAGGGAGGACAGGAGTGGTAACTGAATCCCAGACAGTGAGTAAAGCCGCCATCCCGCAGCAGCTCTGCCCAAAGGCACGGCAGGTCCCGTGCGCGTCAGAAGCAGGGACAGAGCAAAAGCAACCCGGCAACTAAGGGACCTGGGGAGTATCATGGGATGTTCTCCTCCGGCCCTTAATGATTTCTACCCTTCCCCAGCTGACATTAAAACACGCTTCAGGCAAAGGCATCTGTAAACAGCCGTGCGACAGAATAAACCCTTCTGACGCGAGGCTGCCCTTGGACACAGGAGACACGGCGACTCGTTAGCATCATCCCCACGTGTCAGTGTGGCTCGGACAGGGATTTCCAACACGCAGCTGCCCACCTCCTGGGGATGGAGGACCTGGTCCTGCATAAACAACGCCAGGATCGTGCACAGAACCGCTGGGTTTTCAAACCGCCTTTCCAGCACTGCACCTTGGCATTCGTCCAGTCCTGCTGGGATGGCCACGGACTACAAACTCACTCCAAACTGTATCCGCACCGCGCTCTGAAAACACTGAGCACATCCTAACCTTAAGCAATGCATGAACTAAGACCAAAAAAAAATCAAATACAAATGGAACAGGACACGAATGAGAAAAACTTTATCACTGATGAATTGATCAGAAGATTCAAATCCAATTTTTGAAGTGATGGGGGTTGATAAGATAACCTGATCTTAG